>NC_045742.1:7763746-7782124 GCF_008692095.1 Etheostoma spectabile
GGTTCCTACTGTAATTCTAAGCCGAAAAAGTTTGTCTGTCCGTTGGGAACAGAGCTCCACGTGAGCACAGGCTTTTATGACTGTCAATATAGCCAGCATCTAACGTTTACTACTCTGCTGTGAAGTAAAGTCTGGCTCTGTGAGAGAAGCATCTACCAACATTGGTGTGGCTCCTGCGGTCTCAGCCTGGCAACCAACATGAACTTCCTGTCTGGGGAAGAGGGTGCAGGGGAGACAACTTCTCTCCAGTATTTTGATTTTGTACTGCAGTAATTATTTTAAACACTAGCTGTCAGTATTACATATTGCACCATTAAATCAATTGCATTCCTTTGCAATAAGCCAGTAAATTTGGCCCAAATCAAAGTTAGAGCTAAAGGGATACAAAAAGAAATTAAATAAATACTTCATTCATCCTTGAGCTACCCCCACTGACACCACATCTCCAAGGAAATCAGATATTAAAGCTGGTTTGCTGGAAGATGCAGTGTTATTTATAGCCCCACAGTGTGATAAAGAAAAGCTCTCAGGTGTAAGTCTGTAAATAATATATCAATAGTAGTTTACAAAAAAGGTAAGGCCAGTTATGAAACACTGAAATGGTAACAAAGACATTGGCTCCATGGAACATGCTGTCACGGAATGATGAATGGTTCTTTATGTAGAGGATGGGTCCAAATAGAGGATTCGTACTGCGGCCCTGACACAACAGCAAGCGGCCAGCCTCTAATGAGAGAAGGACTCAGAAACCTCTTGATAATTGGATTTTAAACCTCCACTGACACATTGTTCAATTTGTAAAAATAAATCTGACTTTTGCATACAAAATGGATTCTTAGCATTTCATTTTTAGCAAACAATTTAAAAGCAAATAACAGCAACAATGTTACTTACACGACTGAGCCTATACTTGTTTGTACGTTTAAAGTATCACTGTCGCAGTATTTTTGCGTTTAATATTTCATGCTGTTTGATTGCTTTAGTTGCGACTAAAGGAAAGGCTTACAAATCCAAAAAAATAAAGACTTGGCAAGAGACAAATCATGTTTAAAACCAAGCGGGCCAGCAGCTGTAGATTGAGTAACGGAGGCCCTTGGTGAAAGCCTAGAGCCTCATTTAAAATCTTTAATTGTATCCTTATTCATAATTTAATCAAAATCCATGTTTCATTAACCTCCCCTTGTCTGTGCTGAACAATATTTGTACACACAGAACTGACTGCTAATGAGTTGAGCTCACATAAACCTTCTGGGATCTCATTTATAAAAAAGGTTTTTTATAAATGAGACTCTGAGGGACTTGGTCCGAAACTGCCGGAATTTGTTCCCCGCAGAAAGGAATACCATCCATATAGGAAGTCATGTTGTCTTTCAAAACAATGACACATGACAACACAAAGTCATAACAGCTCACTCACCAAGACACAGGACTTAAGTGTCCTTCAGGTTCTCCTTGAGAGAATATTGGTAACATAATGTCAGAAATCATTTCTTGAAAATAGTAAGAAAAGTAAATAACTTCAATCAATGTGCTCACCCTGTCAAGTAGTAATGAAATCGATTCAGAGTTTGCTTTCACATTGAAAAAAAGATCAGGCCACTGAAGCAAACACAAAAGTAATTTCTGACATCTGACATCCAAAACAAAATTCAAAATGAGACATCAACACTTTCGTTCCTCATTGAAACTATTGGAAAGAAGATGGGAGACTCCAAACAACAGCAGAGCAGCCACATTGGCATCAATTCCACAAGCAAAAATCAGTTATACTGGTTGAGTTACAGGTGAACTCAAATGTTCACAAGTTGCCAGCTCCGGCACTTTCAACACATTTTTGCACCTTGAAGAATTAAAAAGCAAAATAAACACTGGAGATTGTTAATTTCGGACAACACAGGAGCCTCCGGCTTGCTCTCATTTCATCACAGACAAATTATAGTTCACATACCTTGTTCAGCTGCATGTTCAGTGCTATGACAGGTCACCATCAATTATGTGCTAATAAATAAAAGCAAAGGTGGGTATTGTGCTTCAAGCATGTTACAACTAAATATTTGTTTTCTATGATTGAGCATGTGCACAGTGTTAAAAACAGCTACATGCCGAGTGTGTCTGCAGTGGAGAGGTGTGACACTCAGCCAGGTGCTGCCAATTATCTAATCACTCACTCTAACACAAAATGGCTGCAATGGACAAGTTACATGAAGGGGGGGGAGGGGGGGGGTGTTATAAACTGTAGAACAGGTGGAACAAAACACTTCAATATGAAGGCTCATGTCTGTGCTATTGTGAACTATTTTTTTATCTCAGGAGAAAAGTGTGAAAATAAAAATGTTTCAGTAAACTCGTTTTTATATTTCGGAAAAATATTAAACATGTTAAATAATTGTGAGATGAAAACAAGGAACACAAATTATTGAAGAAATCACTATCATAATTGTTCAAATTTACAATGTTGAAAAAAATACCTTTACTCAATACAGTAGCCTCCTTAAGTATAGTTTTGAAGAACTTGTACTTTACTTAAAGTGCTCATAATATGCGTTTTGGCTTGTTCCCTTTCCTTTATTGTTTTAAGTATCTTTTTTGTGCATGTAATTGGTTTACAAGTGAAAAAGCCCAAAGTCCACCCCAAAGGAACTTACCATCTCTAACAGAAAACACTGTTACTGCTCCAAACAGCTCTATGTAGTCCAGCCTTTACTTCCAGGATAAACATGCGTCATTTAACCTTACTTTTTGACACACGTTATAGTACTCGCCTAGCTGCCCTCATACTCTGCTTCTGACTGGCTAGTTCTTATCTAGGTACTAGGCATGTGTGACTCTGAACAAAGATGGGAACAAAAGTGAGATGCCTCACTCAGTGGCTAAAAACTAAAGCTCAACACACAGGGTGAAAAGAGGAGTTGCAGCAATTGCTGCAGTGCGACAAAAATATGGTGTTTTTATTGAACCTATAACCATAGTTTATATTCTAACTATGAACCATGAACCGGTAAACGAGGAAAATTAAGTATTACGCTTTTTGTACTCGACATTACTTTTTTTTACAGGCAAATATTGTACGTTTTACTCCACAACATTTGTTTTGACAACTTAAGTTACTTACTTTGCAGTTTATATTAGTAATATAACATGTAATCAATGATGTCATATTTTAGATTCAAAAACATGTTTATTGCCCCTGGGGGAAAATTCACAAGCTACCCTGATAAAGTAAGCTTCAACATTTAAGTGATGTATGTATTAATGCATCGATAATTACAATCTAATAATACAGGGTTATTAAACATTATTCTGGAATGGACCACTTTTTTGGGCCACAGTAAACATTGAACTTTCACTAGCGCAGAGTAATTCTACATGTGGTTTTTGCCACTTTTATGTGGAACTTTAAAGACTCATGTGTCTGGCGTGCTGAAGAGGACATCGCTTATCTGGACATCAGTAGTCTTTATGCCACAACACAATAGTTCTATATTTAAACATGTTTTCATTCAGGTCAGGAAATCCTGTAAGTGGGCTGCTGCATCAAGCCTGCATTTCCCTTCCATGGGAGGAGCTATTTGTTTCCTGCTGTTAACTGTTTCCGTTTTCCAATTTCTATTCTATTCTATTCTATTCTATTCTATTCTATTCTATCAGCAGTCAATTAAGTCAATTAAGAGCAAATAAATGGACCAGCAGATGTCGCCTAAAACACAAAGATTATTGGATCAAATGTACTTCAACTTGAATCACCTCTGATCTATGAATTTTAATTATTAAATATTATCACTACACAGTCTACAATGTCCTTAAAAAATAAATGTGCATCAACGAACAATTCTTTTTGCCATTTTAGCACTAACTGCTATGCTATTCCTATTAGCCTACTGAAAAGTGCATGGGACGCTATCCAAAATATTCGCCTGTCTGACAACTTTATTTGTTACTTGCTACAGTTAACTTGAGTAATTCTGCAGATCATTTGATAAAGTTTATAACCAGAAATATCATGCATCGTCCGTGGGTGTTCAATGATGAAAGCTTAATTACCACCATGGGTTCCTTCAGCGCTTAACTGTATTTTACCAAATAGTTTTATTACAAATAGCTACAACTTAAAATAAATAAATAGAAAAGGCTGAAACTATTCAAGTCATCTGAGATTGGCAGGATGGTTTCCCAGCGCGTCCATCCCCTAAACAGTTGTCTTCTTGCACTGTGGCCACACATCCTCCCTTCCAAAACGAGTTTCGGATGTTGTGCGCTCCTCCCTGGTTTGAGTTTGGCTAAAAAAAAAGACATTCAACCATGTTATTAACATAAGTTCTAATGGGGAAGTCTCGCGTTCACTGGCTGCGCTTTCTAAGATTGACCAGCAGTTTTCGAAGGTGCCCTCTTTCTAAAAGGAGTTTGATAATTGCCAGCGTGTGTGTTTTCCATTTGTTGTTGGTGGTTTCCCATTTTGGATACTCGCAGCACCAACTGGAACGAGGGATTGACGAAGACAAATACCGAAACGCCCGTGGATTTTATAATTTGGATATTAGTGATGCGCTTTCAGACTCGGATTTGCAGACCGGTGCGAGCTTTGTGGTCCCGACACGGTCCAACGTGGTGTATATAACGTTAAAGTCTAAGCGCCTGAAACCAGCACATATTCGGGGTACAATCAGACCAAAACTGAGGAGAAAAGTAAGAAGGAAGGAGACTAATTCCGCTTTTACGCAGTACAAACTTGTAACTTTGGAGCGAGACGCGGGCCAGAATAAACGTAATTTTGCATCCAAGACTTCCTTGGGAGAAACCAGGGACGTTTATTATAAATCTTTAGATATAACCTATATATCTCCGACGGATACACGGATAGACTCTCACATTAGTTCTATCCGAATATACAGTCAGAGGGCACCGCCATGGCTCAGCCCAAAGGACGTGGAAGTCATGCGCTTTCTTGCGGATGCCAACGTTTTGCGCATCAAAGAAGTTTCTCATGGAGACTCTCCGACACTTCTGGTATTTGAGGGCAAGACAAGCGTTCCAAAGAAAAACCGAAAACACACTGTCTGTGGAGGGCAGTGCGGAGTAATCAACATCCCCGTGGACACCTCTGAGGTCTTTGCTTTCCATCTGGACAGGGTGCTTGGTCTCAATAGGACACTGCCAGCTGTAAGCAGAAAGTTTAGCTTTTTACACGGTATGTCAACAGACACGATGACAAGGTTTCTGAAGCTGGATACAATTTATGGAGTACTTTTAAAACCAAGTTAAGTTCTAACTGTAGGCTAATGAGTTTGTTTTATTACAGACAGTGGATGATGTTGATTGGGGGGGATACGAACTTTTAAACTAAACTCCAAGATCAACTAAATTACATTTTCTTACTTGATAGGTTGGTGGTTTCCGCACTCAGAGTTTAACTCTTTTCTGTGTAGGCTGCTGCACTTAGGTTCCAAATTGCAGACTGTATCATCAACATCACAGCACTGTAATCATATGGAGAAACAGACTGCGAACATGTATATTACTACCCTGATGAACTGAATCTATGCAGCTTTGTCATAGTTTTAGTTTTTTTTTGAGCTAAAGTTATTACATTGCAGACTAATCATACAGTACAAACCTTTTGAATTTGTTGGTTTAACCCTCGGATTACTGAATGTCATGGAGGAGTTAATTGGAGGATTCATTAAATTGGGTGCTCTGACACTGTTGCCATAGTGGTGGGAGAGATGTGTGCTGAGGATCCAACAGCCATGTGCTTTTGACCAAAGCCAGCTCATTCAATACCAATATTGAAAATATCAACGTATTTCCATGGCAGAAAAAACTTCAGTAATACAAAAGATTGTAGAGCCATGGGACCAAGGGGAATCCTCATGTGTGAGCTGTTCAGTACCATATGGGAAAAGCACCCGCACACCTCAAATGTCAGTGACATTAGAAAAGTTGTCTTGATACCAGATTAAAGTTCACAAGCTATGCTGTGTTGTATGTCTAAATAGGGTACTAATATGTATTGATGGTTGACAGGAGAGTCAAGACAT
The DNA here is from genome assembly GCF_008692095.1 of Etheostoma spectabile. Taxonomy (NCBI): domain Eukaryota; kingdom Metazoa; phylum Chordata; class Actinopteri; order Perciformes; family Percidae; genus Etheostoma; species Etheostoma spectabile. The sequence continues at coordinate 7,769,782 of NC_045742.1, forward strand.
TTAAATGTATACATGCAATGATACATTTATTTCAGCGGTTTGATCAAACACTGATTTAAAGGGAGTGCTTACAAAACTATATAAAACATGTAGTAATGTTCTGAACACCATACATGGTAGTGCTGTTTTGTGCTGGTCACCTACCAAAGTTAAAAGTTATAGGTGTGTTTGTTTTAACCATGTGTATGCATTGCTCACTAAGCTTTTCCTGGATAAGATTACCGATAGGTTAAAAAACTCACTGAGACTGACCAGTTGCTGAAACCTGATCATGTAATCCTTTTATACTCCCTCTTTAGATGGCCAGCCCTGTCCAGTGGTGTCATGGGATGCATCTCTCTACCCAGAAGGCCTTGCTGCAGGCTTGTCGACCGTGAGGTTAACATGGGGGGAGTACCAGAACTCCCTGAAACAGAGGTGTTGGCATAAAAACATCAGCCCAAAGCCTGACTCCGGCTGCTTCACAGTTCATCACTATGAGTGGAGTAAACTGGCTCTGTTTGACTTCTTGTTACAGGTACTACAAGCCATTTGAATAATGAAAACATATTGTGAAATTGAAAGACAGATCAACTTTTCTCTAAATATGCAAAAAAACAAACATGTCTGCAACAGTTCTGTCCCTCTAGTTAGTAGTTTATTGAATTCCAAAAATGCTTCATGAATGATTTTTTACCAACATTGCTTTTGTCTGACATCAGCAATTTGCTCCAACAGCTGTTATTGCTGAAGAATTAGGTTAAAAATCCTCAGGGGTATTGTCCTTTGGCTGAGTACATGTCTTGTTTCCTGTGTGTAAAAGGACTGTATCTCTGATCAGATTTTAGCAATAAATACATCTCCTGCGAATTCTCCAAAATGTGTCCCATGATCATGAAGGAGCAAACATAGCATTTATTTTCTTTCTCTCTTTCTGTCGGATCTCCATTAGCTTCTAACAATGTAGAAACTACTTCTCCTGGGGTCCACATAAAACAATTACAATATGTACATACGAATGCCGTACATACAATCTTACATACATTTAAAACAAGACATGAAAAGAATATCATTATGTACCTGTTTTGTAAATTAGTGTCAAATAGAATGACATCACATTATGACAATAACATCACATTCCAACAATAACAGCCCATCATAGTTAGATTACCTAATGTTTTTATTAATTTGTGAAGTGTTTTCTAAGTAGTCTTTACAAACTGGCCTTACTCAATGCCTTCACTATAATAGTTGGCAAGCTATTCAACATTGTGATGACTCTAAACAATACAGACCTGCACACAGTATCAGTCCGGGGTTTTTGCTTGAGTAGATAACACCTACAGTAGCTGCCTGCCATGTACTATAACTGTCTTGGTCTCTGACATAATTTGACTTGGAGTACAGACAAATTGGCTGTTTACTAAAACAGATATTCCTAAAAATATTCATAAGGTTGCATGCCAACCTCTTGTCTACTCTCAGCCATGAGAGACTGGTATGTGCCCTCACTGTACCCAGCTATGCACCTGATAGACAGGCCAGTTCAATATTCTCTGCTTTATTTTGAGCTATTTGGAGCTTAGACAGATCTTTTTTTGCTGTGCTCGACCAGACCGGTGATCAATAATCAAGGTGAGAGTGAGGAAATGAAAATTGCATACTTTACAATTGTTTGGATACCTTTAGAACTACTCAGTCAGCCATTGAGGCCAAAGTGCCACCGCTTTATCTTGGGTCTTTATTTCAAGTTACTTATGAATAAATTCCAAAACAAGTAATGAGAAATTCATATGGTGCAGGTTAGAGAGGCAGATTACAAACAGATAGGCCTATCACACATCTTATCAAAGACGCAAGTGAACTGAATAGTGAAGTTATTAAATTGGTTTGTCTGATACTGAATAACAAAATACCAAATGGCATCTATTCATGTTGTAAAAAATACTTTCTTGTCCTGAACTAACCCTCACAGGCTGAAAAATGCTCAGGTGACAACAACCATGGCTAAATACTGAAGCCAAACCTCAAATATCTCTCACTCTAAAAATGTTAGTTATGTGTCACTCTGGTTTTGGTTTTAGGATTGAAAACATAGTGTTGATCTTCAAAAAGTCTGCAATGACTTCTGCCAAAGTTTACATGGAATGTAAAAGTTGAAGTCAAATTTAATTAGCTGTTTTACATCCAGGTTGCTGGGTTCAGAAAGGTTCAGAGTTTTTATTAGAAGATATTAGGGCTTACAGAAAGTAATGTTAAGGGGCTTGTTGGCTTGATTGACAGGTATCCTGGAGGTATATCAGCTTACAACTTTGGTGGATGCTCATTGAGCCAAGTTGGCCCCCAGGTTTCTGAAAAAGATGCCTGTCACCTAATTATGGTTTCAAAAGTCCAATCTGAAACCTATGAGTGACATCTCAGATGCCGCAGCCTTGGTTTTACTTAGTCTTTTGTTACATCATCTAAAGCCTCTGACAATTAAATGGTTTAGCATTATGAAGAGTGACAGATGAGTTGAAGCCTTAGTTGGGGACTATAGGATGCCAGTTGTTATGGAGAAGGCAGGAGTGTTCGATGAGGTGCTGTCTAATAGGCTTAAGAAGTCCCCTGTGCGGTCATGTCACTCACCAGTAAGATGGTATAATTGATGCAGATCTCATCAAATAACCAAACAGCACTAATGCTAAAGAAGCACTACACAAATTAGCCTGGATGTGTTTAGTTTTTCCTCTGCAAAACCATAAACCCTGTAATGCAATTATTATTATCTAACTGTGAGATAATGCCATGATTGCAATACAACCTTGTTCAGGGCAAGACAAACTCTTGCACCTGAAAAAATTAGAAACACTTTCATAAAAATCAGTAACACAACTGTGTTCTCAACACATCCAGTACACATGTTCACGGAGGAAATACGAATGTTTCCTTTCAGATTCACAACCGTCTGGATCACAGTTGCTGTGGATTCAGGCCCAGGCAGGAGGATGTGTGTGTGGAACTCGGCCACCATGCTCAATGTGGGGACCCAAACCACATACAACTGACAAACATTATCCACAGGGATCACAACCCCAGACACCTGGTCTTCACTAACAACAAGGGGTTCTTCGACCGCAATGAGGACAACTTGGACTTCAGGCTCCTGGAAGGAATCAAAGAGTAAGTTTGGATCCCAAAACATCTATAACTGTATGTGATAGATACTGATGATTTTAGAGGTTTTGTCTTTATTGCTCGGTAAAATGAACATATTGAAGTTTCACTCAGATTTTGTTTGTTGGACTTCAAACGGATGTGGAAATGACAACAGCAACATTATGACAGTTTTGTGTCATAACACAGATGTTATCAAAATAATAACTTTTGTCTGATTCACTGAAGTTCTTCCAAAATGTTCTTTAAATTAACAAGAGGTCAACAGTCTTTACAACATGGTTGGTGTGTTAAATCCTAACGAGGCTTGTGGCCTGTTCAGCAACTCTGGAATTAACATTTTGCACGTAATAATCTTTAAGTACAAAGCACAAACAAAATGCCATCTTTTTGCACTTTCAAATACGGTTTTGATCACTTTAAACCATAGTTTAAATGTTAAAAACATGCTTTTATGTATATTAAAGTCAACCTTGCAAAGTTTAACCTGAGAAAACAGAACATTTTTCTTCTGGTTTTGAATCTTGGGGCATCATAATGTGTTTTCTTCTGTTTTTCCCCAATGAAATGTGTATGTAATTCCAAACCACACTGCAGAGACACTGCATTCATCTCATCCATCTTTTGATAAATTAATCAATAAGTCATATGGAGACAGAAGAGAAACTGGGATTTGGCAAGGAGACTTGTATCTTCTATCACACACGGATCCTTGTGATCCTAATCAAAACTTTATCGTCTGGCATTCAAAAAAAGATTTAGAGGCACAATAGGTCAAATGTATCAGATGACTTTAGAAGATCAAGATCACCCAACATCATTAATACCTGATGATTTTGTATACATCTGACAGAGCTTTATCTCTTTGACTTTATTAAAGCTAAATTATCTGATTTATTCTAGGCACATTTCTAACTGACATGTACAACACACATTATCACAGTCAATTGGAAAAGCTGGAAGAGCTGCTTTAAAACCTAAACGTAGTCTACAACTAATTAGCAGTCTATCTATGGCTCTTCTCCAGTCATCTTCAAAGTCCACATGGTCATTTTCCCCCTCCCGTCTCTCTCTTGTGGTTTGGTATTTTAGTTATACAAACATTTTTTTTGAGGCAGAACTCCTACGCATGCCATAATAAAATCCACTCAAAACTCAGCGAGGCAAGGCACAAAACTATCTCTGTGTCAAGCAGCAAATAGCACTGGCACATTGGTTCATTCACATTGATCTACCAGCCTACTGTAAGCTAGTTTATGCTTGAAAGCTGTTCAAATGTCGAACAAAATACCAGGAGTAGCTACTAACTTTCAGCCTGTATGTATTCATGTTGTCACTCAAATTTTGTCACACAAACATCCTCATAGGCAACCAAGGCTTGAGATGTGACCGGGTAAGTGTAATTTCAACTGCCAAGAAACTAAGAGCCACTGCTTTTCTGATAGTTAATGTACAGTGGGGCTTGAAAGTTTGGGCACCCCAGGTAAAAACGTGTTAATGCGCATGAAGAAGCCAAGAAAAGATGGAAAAATCTCCAAAAGGCATCAAAATTCTTGTTTGAGGTATCTTCACCCAGTCTTCCTTCCAAGAACTGGCTTTTTCCCTTGCACTTTCCCTATAGCTTTAATTGTTTTCTGCACTTTATTCTCAGGTTACCTACTTAACATTCCAATGGGTTAGGTGTAGTCTATATCAACTATGATTAATTTAGGGGATTGCTCCAGTGCCGCCGGAAGATCCGCCAGATGTCACTCATTTTCAGATGGATGTTCCTCATCTTCCGCTTTCTTTATGTTGTCATTCTAAACTCCTACCTGAGCTGCTCCTCAGATCTCTTCAGGGTAAATTGAGACAGCTAGCTAGACTACCTGTCAAATCTGTATTTTCTGTTGCATGACAAAAACAACTTGTGTTCTACCAAAACAAGTTATTTCCCGAGGCTATTTTGCAAAGGTGCAGTTATCGTGGCTGGTGCTTGGCGCCACCCAAGATGATTGTGATTAGTTTAAAGAAATGCCAATAAACCAGAGCAAGTTTTTTCCTCCCATCCCAGAATGCTGTGTGGACTAGGCAGACCTTCCTTTGCAGCACTGTGGAGGTAGGTCAGGCAATGTGAGACTAGGATTAAAAAACAAATAGGATAAAGTTGCACGGCTGTTCCATAATGTTCAGCCCTTCCTATTTTTAGCAAGTTTGACTTTGCCCACTAAGAACCATTCAAATTATTCCAGCCCCCTGCTTCCAACAAAGAGCAGCTCGGCCTCTGGGACATTTACCTGGAACTAAAACTCCAATTTGACCGTAATTTTTCCTGACACACTTTCTGTCTTTCCAGGCTGCCAGAGCAGGCAGTGTCCGTACTGAAGAGCAAGAGGCTGAGGGAGAAGCTCCTCCAGTCTCTTTTTCTGGACCAGACATACTGGGAGAGCCAGGGCGGCCGACAGGGCATCGATAAGCTGATCGATGTAATTGAGAGGCGGGCCATGGTCCTCCTCACATACATCAACGCTCATGGAATCAAAGTCATCACAATGCACGTGTGATGAGAGTCACACCAATCAAGTGCCGAAATTACTGAGGCATAGATCAGGTAAATTAACAGCTTGATTTCTGTGCCTTCAATGTGTCCCTTCAGAATGTCCCTTTAAAAGCCACTGGAACTTAGTCCAGTTAGGCTACAGTTTGGAAAGTGGTCCTGGGAAAAGAACAGCATCAGCTAATATCTAAAAAGGATGTGTGCCTAACTCTTTTTTACTTGATGAAAATACTTCCTTCTTCTTTTATTTCTTCCTGACAGTACACTGCCATCATTATGTACAGATCACAATGTGCTGCAGTTATACATTTTGCTTCTCCTGAGGCAGTGTAATTGGCACTGTGAATGAATGAAATGCACTAAATTAAACTTTCTTCTCTGCTGGTTAAGTATGTTTCAGGAACTATGATGTTCATAAAGCCTCTTAGCGTAAAGCTAACAAGCCACAACCCATCCAGTTGGCTTGTTTGGCATCACACATTATACACTGAATACAAGATTTCCATTCTAATAAGTTGTTTAATCCACAGTCTGAAACATTTCTTTTTCTTTTTTACAAAACTCCCAAAAAATGACACCATTTTATAAATACATCATTCATTATAATGAAGTTTATGTATTGGAAACAACTTGGCATAGCGACTATACATATTGAAGAACATTAAGATGAGAAGTCAGATGGTTTTACCCTCTTTGATAGGCACTCTTACTTTTAATTTAACTACAAACACCTTTAGCTGTAACCATTTTCACTGTATTTATTTATTTTTGTACGTTCTTCTTGAATTTTTGAAGATGTTCAAGCATCCAATGGTAAATAACAGCATTTATTCTTCAAATAGTTCAGCTTTAATTAATAAAATCCTTTTTTGAAGGAAATAAGCATTTTGTCATTAATAACAACTTTTGGGTTTTTAAACATACCTGTATTGAATTTTGGCTTGAAATGTATCAACACTTGATTTCAGGTAATTTGTCAGTCACAGTCAGGCTTGACTTTTTTATTTTTTTTTACTGATATGTATGAATTGTTTGAAACTTATATTGCCTTAAATGACAAAGCCACCATCAAATAACTTTTAAAAGGAGTATTATACAATTTATAAAAAGACATTTTCTTCTCATGTCTAGGCAGTATCTGTCAAAAGCATGGGCACAAATAGTCTAGCTCTGAAATCTGAGCCACAGTGTGGTGTCTATATTTCATGCAGTCGTAAACAGCGTGCTTTGGGCTCTGAGAGTTGGAGTCGACGAGGCTTTGGGGGTTATTTTCTCGTGTCCATGCCCGGCATTCATTCGGCTGTTGTTTTAACCCCTTTGCATCCGCATTAGTGCGTCAGTGGGGTCCATACCTCTGTGTGTTTGTGCACTGGTTTGTGTTAGAAAGACCCCTCTAGTTCACAGAGTGCTCTGCAGCGGAACCTACATATTCTCACACAATAACATAGACACAGACAAAAGGTGACTTGACATTCATGCAACAATAAAGTCACGCACAGACATATGGACAAGCATTAGAACCTGGACCTTCCCTGACAGTTCCCCTATATTCACACATTCAGTCCCACTCAGTGAAATAAGACCCCTGTAAAATCCTTGTAGTGTCCTGTGGGTCACTACAAAGGTCCTACTACAATCCAAATTGACAATTAAGCCGTCACAAGCTTGTCAGTCAACTCAGACAATTAGCCAAAGCACTAGTTTTTTTTAACTTAGTCTTATGTAAAATATTATTCTACCATATTACAAATGAATCAAGTGAAAGTCTTTATCTTCAAGTAAGCAAAAGTGTGCAGCGTTATTGAAAATTAACAGAAAAATACACAAAATATACAAAGTGGGGTCCTTTTTAAGTAATGATGAATTAAAGTTTTACAAATTTTTATTACACTTTATTAGGAAGAGGCAACTGACATGATGTCCAAACTATTGCAAAGACTGGGGAGCAACAAGAGCACTTGTGACCTTGTCTCATATGCTGTAGTGTGTGGCTGAATCAAAATGTCCTGGTAAAGTCTTTCAATTTACATTACTAAAATGTTTTTATACCAAGTTTCTGACTTTCTGGGCAATGACTCTGGTTTGACTTTATTGACATTGTCAGCCAGAGAGGAAGCCTTCGCCCTCATGTTGTCCTCAGGTCAAATTAACCCGTTTTCCTATATCAATGTTCTTTTTAAACTAACCAATTGTAATTTCCCCAAATAACATGATTGATTCCACACTCTTCAACGCTCTTTGGCAAGTACATATCTCTACTCTCATATCTCTACTCTCTATTCAATTTCATAGCATTTGAAAAAAAAAATTAAGTAGTTTTGAAATAGTATTGAGTAAAAGTTGACATATTCCAGTCTGTGACTATCCATCAACATACATTCCTTTAATTTTATTCAAAATAATTCCTAATTTCTGCTTTTATAACTCAAACGTTAGGTATAATTTCCAAAAAAATAGGTTTATTGACCATAAATTCTAAAATAACTATTAAATTAAAGTTAATAAGTTAGTGTTACATAGTGTTAAACGTCAAAAAAGTGACAAACATTGAAAAAAGGGACAAAAACGTAAGAAAAAGTTAAAAACATTGTTTAAAAAGCGTCAACCAAAGTGTTGATTTTCAATTGTGACAGGAAGACAACAGGAGGGTTAAACTTAATTAAACGTCACATGCGTATTGTGTTATATTGAAGGTTTTGAATATCAGACTGTAATTACATCCTCCAGATACACTGTATGCATTTGAGTAAGTGAGTGTCAGAGTGTAAAAGCTAGAATCTAAAAAGTTGTACTTTTAATGTTTCTAAAGCTCTTTGATTTTTCATACAATGATCTTAAATGACCTGTAACAGCAAAAGAGACTAACAGGGAAAAGAACGCTTTTTAAATATAGTTTTTTTAAGGCATCTGCCTGGGTTTGATTTTCCCGCTAATTCACAGAATGATTGGCGTAGGTAGACGGCACTACAGTAACACATTCTAATGGGTCACAGATTTCACTGTAACACCAGAAAAGCCTGTGTTAGCGTACGCCAGCAGAGCCAGGTAAAAGGAAGGAAGAGATTTCTTTATATAGGCCTAATTTTATTTTAATGTTATTTTAGAAATTATCTGTTGTAGTTATGGCCGATACCGGGGCAGGGCAATCACAAAAAAGAAGGAAATTCTACAAAGAACAACTAAAAGCTAAAAGGGAAAGTGAAAGACAACGGGCTAAACGTGAGTCACACACTGTCGGGCTATTAACAGAACACAGACAATAGCGGGATTGTACATTTTTCAAATTTGATGCCAAATTGGCCCTTAGGCATGTAATATGTATATTTTCTTCTTTACAATATACAATGTGGTTGTTCATCAGTAGCCAAAATTAAATTACACCCCCCCTTCCATTTAGCTCAGATGTTTTCCTTTTAGTCCGTGTTTGTGCTCGCTTACTTTTTTCTTTTCCCTCGTCCCCCCTTTAACGTTACTTGTGTAAAGCGTCTTTGGGTTTCATATAATGCTCTATATTGATCTAAGTTAATACTACATTGGTTGCCTCAACAAACTTCTAATGATTTTGCTTGTAACACAGTGACAGAGATACCCGGTTTCACTCACGAGACATCCAAAGTAAGCAAAGTTTCTGAACGCAACACTTGAAATGCAATTTGTAGTGTATTCTCTCGTTCTAACTGAGGAAAATATTTGTAGCAACCATACAGACTGCCCCGTAATGCAAACACAGTAATCTACAGTAGGCAATACAGCACTGTGAAGAAAAGACCTTTACAACAGCAGCAGGTGTGGTAAGCCACTTTTTTCAATAGCGCTAGAATCAACACAAACTGAAAGTTACATAGTGTCACTTTAAAAGAGTAGTTTGACTTTTTGGGAAGTATAGGGTTTTTTGCTTCTTCATATTGATGTCACCCTCATGTCTGTATGGTAAATATGTTAGCTGTAGCCAGCAGCCGGTTAGCTTAGCATAAAGACTAGGAACTGATAGGCCTGCTCTGTCCAAAAGTAACAAAATCTAGCCTCTCGAAAACTTGCTAAAAACATTTTATATGTCTTTGGAATTGTCTGTCCAAAATCCAGAAGTGTAAAAATTACTATTTAATGTGGCGTTGTGGGTTCAGACTCTTTCTTGTCTGGAACGAGTTGTCCTTTGTAGAATAGATATACAAATGCTCTCAGTGGTATGTGTGCTCATAACTTTAAACAACGCATTGGATTTTCCCTGCTGATTTCATTAGGTGTATCAGGTTAAGGCCTATTTTGCAAAACACAGAAACTGTATTTCATCCCGAACAAACAAATGTATTAGTTAAATCTATAGCGAAAGTCTAATGTGCCTTATGACTTAGAAAGTGTATGTCCTCAGGCAAGTTATTTAAATTGAAATACATTAGAGAGGCGGTAGGCTTTGTACTTGAGCTTTCACATTTTATGAAGCAGGTGTTTTTGCTGGAGCACTGAGCATTAAGCTGGTAAATTGGATACTTTCTGCAACAGTTTTCAAGAAACTTCACAAGGTTTAGCTTAAGTAATGGTTTGTGAAATGTTTGTAATTATTCTCTGTTTCTTTTTAGTATATGATAGGTCTCACATGTTCACAATGGTTTACACAGATAATGAGCCTTGCTTACATTGTGTATGTGTTTCTTCTTCTCCATTCACCTTTTCTTCTTAATGTTAATTCAGTTGTTACTCATTTCCAAAAGGGTATATAAATTGAGAAGATTTTGTCTTTCAGGCAGTGGATGAAAATAATTTGGGATGGTCAACCTCAGCTGTGTCCTGCTGGCTGCTGCCTGATATGACTAACAGCAATCAAACAGAAGGGCTCTTTGTTCTTGTAACCCCAGCTGGATGCTTATAATCAATCTGGTTTACCATGATGTCACTTTTCACATTTCCTCTAGAATTTGCAAGTAACCTCCTACTCTAACAATAAAACATGTGCCTGTTAGCAAATTGATCAGAGTAACTTATTTCAATATGATATTTATTTATCTACGTTTTGTAATAGTTTTCTCCCAATTAAATGATGTGCTCTTCCCACCAATACAAATAACTGCACAGGTTAGTTAGTGTTATGTTTCTTCAGAATCCAGAGAAAATGTGACAGGATTTCAGTGCAGACACAGTCCAGATGGTCAAAGAAAGAGAGTTTGGTTCTTGCTGTTTTGGGCACATTTTTCACTATGCAGTTGAAGAAATAGTTTAACATTTTGGTATCTCATGTTTGTACACTGAAAACTGAACATGAAGCTACAAACAGCTACCATAAAGAAAGAAAATAAAGAAAACAAAATCCATACCAGCACCGCTAAAGCGCATTAATTAATATGCTAAATCTTGGGATGTCGATTGTGTGAATATTCCGTACACAACCTAAGTGTAAAAACAAGAAGTTTTGGTTTAATTTGGGGTCACGTTCCTGGCATGCTATTTTGCCCGTGATAAGCAAACCTAATTTGGCAGCTGGCTCTCAATGGACAAATGTAGGATTACTATCAACCTTCTTTGCTAACTCTCGTCAAAAAAATGAATAAGCATTAAAACATGTTGAACTATTCCCTTAGAATGTGTAACCTCCTGTTGGTTAGAGAAGTGTCTAACCTACACTCAAAGTATATGGTTGTATTTCTTCAAAAGAAAAAAGAGAACATGAATGCAGCCCCATTTTCTTCAATAAGACAGGTTTGCTGTGATATTTCACACAGAGCAGCTTTACTCTTTCTTAGAAACTAACAGGTAATTGGACCATGTAGTCTTAGGATACTCTAAGAATCTGGAACATTACACTGCCTTTCACTGCCATAAGTAAAAGAAGAACTGTAAGAAGTGTTTCAACAACACAGCACCTGGGTGGTCACTGTCAGAACACTCTACACATGAAGATACCAAGAAAAAAAGCATGATTCACTTTTTTCTTCTTTAACACAAAAAACACCAGACACAACAAATTGTTCCCGCCACCTAATGGCCATAAATTTGTGTGTGCCACTGCTGGATGAAGTTCTCTTCATGCTGATAAGGACATAGCAGAGAAATTGAAAGAATGTCAACGTGTCAGATTAAGTCATGTCAAAGCTTGCTTGTTTCACTAAATAGCTGCATAATGCTTTGCTTGAAGCATGGAATCAGGGCACACAATGAATAATGTATTTTTTCATGACTTTACAGTAGCTACAGGTACAGGCCAAAGGTTTGGACCTTCTCATAAAATGCGTTTCCTTTATTTTCATGACTATTCACATTGTAGATTATCACTTAAGGCATCACAACTATGAATGAACACATGTGGAATTATGTTCTTGACAAAAAAGTGTGAAATAACTGAAAGCATGTCTTATATTCTAGTTTTTTCAAAGTAACCACTTTTGCGTTTTTGATGGTGCTGCAAACCCTTGGTGTTCTCTCAATGAGCTTCATGAGGAAGGAGGCTATTTGACCAAGAAGGAGAGTGATGGAGTGCTGCGCCTCCACAGTCAACGGACCTGAACCCAATCAAGATGGTTTGGGGAAAGCTATACCGCAGAGTGAAGGAAAAAGGGCCAACATGTGCCAAGCATCTCTGGGAATTTCTTTAAGACTGTTGGGAAAACATTTCAGGTGACTACCTTTTGAAGCTCATCAAGAGAATGCCAATACTGTGCAAAGCAGTAATCAGAGCAAAGG
>NC_045742.1:7782134-7793399 GCF_008692095.1 Etheostoma spectabile
TGAAGAAACTAGAATATAAGATATGTTTACCGTGATTTCACACTTTTTTTGTTAAGTACATAATTCCACATGTGTTCCTAATATAATTTTGATGCCTTCAGTGGTAATCTACAATGTATAGTCATGTAATAGTAATAGTCATGATAATAAAGGAAACGCATTGAATGAGATGGTGTGTCCAAACCTTTGGCCTGTACTGTATATGTAGATTTTTTTGCTGGCCTGGCACACGGCCAGGTTCTTTTAATCTTACTGTATCTCCTCTTTTTGAAAGAGAGTCTGGGGAGATTTAATTCAGTTCCTACATATGTACAGTTTTTGTGTAATTTTGATGAATGAAAAAGGTAATCTTCCTGGGGCCGCTATTGTGTCTTGTGGAAGCTGATTCCTAAAAATAAATGGCATGAGTAAATACAATACACTGCACCAGCTCAGATTAAAACCTGTCAAAGTAGAAAGCTTTATGTCAAGTAAGAATGCAGCCACATGGAATAGTTTTTGCCATAGGCATTGTACTGACATGTAGACAGATAGACATTTTAAGCTGACTTCATTAAAAGCAGTAGGTCAACAAACAACTTGACCCCATCACTAAAATAGAAAATCCATCATATTTCTCCTTTTGAAGAATTTAGATTGAAAATCCAGCTTGAAAATCTATACTTGAGATTTATGGGAATATGTGATGGTTAATAGCTTCAGGCTCATCTGTGACAGATCAAGAAGAAAGAGAGAGCTTCCCATTACTGCAATGAGCTGCATATTTGATTACATCCATCTCCCTTTTTTCAACAATTGTTTTTACTTGAATCACTGTGTTTCTGGAGGAGGTCTACAGGCCAGGAGGTCAGTAGCAAAAATTTCCCCTGGACCTAATTCAAATTCAGTGTGTTTCTCAAGAACATATGAGCAGGACATGAGGACTAATAGGAGATCAGTCCAACTGTTGGTTCCAAGTCAGCGTCTCTACTACTTCTACTTCTACTGTTACTCCACCCTGCTTTTATTTAGCAACTGCAATGTGAATGTTAAAAGGAATAATTTCCCTGTCAAACATTTACTGTTGATAACAGCTGACCCTGAGAAAAAATAGGTCTTTTCTGCACCAATACCTCAATACAGTTAATGTACTCTATTGAGTAGCATCTCAGACGGAGGCAGTTGTGATGAATGAACTCAATCTAACAGAATTTGGGACCTTCAACATCTACATGACGCATACAGTATTGGTATGATTTTCTTTGGTCTCTTTGCACTGCATGTGAAGCCTTGCATTATACAGTACGCTAACTGCAACACCTACATGTCTCTGTAGCACAGCAGAGCCCACTTTGTGCATTGGTACACATTTTCTTAGTAAAATGCACAATGTAGACACAATATTTTCCCCGAGGGCCTCTCCACAAAAATGGGCCCTCATTTGGTATCAATGAATGTGTTGCCTTATAATGCTTAGTGCTTTTGTGGTTCAGTATAAACAAACACATTTAAATAATTTAATTGCCACACAGTGAACCGGGGCAGTTGGATCCAAAGTTTCCTGTTTGGCAATCCAGCCTTGAAGTACAGAAAGGAAATTTATACATGGTTTGTAGTTGAATTGAGTTATGAGACATGCATTGGACACTGCAGAGACTATTTGACTAAAAATCATTTTCAGAGGAACCATAAAACATTTCCTAGCTAAAATGTATTTTGTATCTCTAAATTTAACATTAGCCATAATACCGTACCAATTTTGTGTTTATCTTTAATAATACTCTTAGGGCCCTATTTTAATGATCTAAGCACAAGGCGTGAAGTGCCTGTTGCGTTTAGGACATGTCCACTTTCACTTTTTTTTGGTCCAGGCGCATGGTTCAAAAGGGTTGTACTTAGTATCTTCATTAATTCATTGATGTGTTTTTGGCGTAACATGCAATAAAATAATCCGAGTGTCATCTCCCATTCCCTTTAACAGCCAGGCGCGTTTGTACCTTGGCACATTGCTTTTGATAGCGGATTTGCACTGCAATATTTTATTTTTAATCTTTGTGTGTTTGTGTGCTGCTGTGCTTCCCTGTGTGTGTAGCAAGCATAGTGTGGGAGCGCTTGCACAAGCAGGCCTGTTTTACTAATGTGCTGTTAAAATAACAAGGAAATTCTGTGTTACTGACTGTAGACCAGGTTTTTGTTGCCTTAAGATAACAATACGCCAAGAATTCAACTGGACACACCTCCATGTAAGACCATGCCCATAGGCGCAAAGATGGGTGCAGGTGCATTTTTTATTTAAACAATGTGGGCGCTGGACAGGAAATTAACAACTGCGTCGGTCTTAAGCCGACTTAAATCTTAGGTCTTAAGTAGGGCCCTTAGTGTGGTGTGAACTAGTCTACATCCACGATGTTCCTCTTCAGGTGCCGTCGGAAATTCCACCGGATGTCTTTCATTTAAGCCGGATGTCTGTCATCTTCCGCTTTCTTTGTGTTGGCATTTTAAACTCTGAACAATTTATGAGTACTATGGTTAACTGCTCCTCAGATCTCTGCAGGGTCAATCCAGACAGCTTGCTAGACTATCCGTCCAATCTGATTTTTCTGTTGCACAACTGAAACAACTTTTGAATGTTCACTTGTTCCACCAAAACAAGTTCCTTCCTGGGGCTATTTTGCAGTGGCACCTTTCCTCCGTGTGGTGCCATAGCACCACCCAAGACGACTGTGATTGGTTTAAAGAAATGCCAACATCCATCCCGGAATATTTTGTTGACTTGCCAGACCCTCCTTGCAGCGCCGTGGAGGAGGGTCTGGCAATGCGGGACTAGGTGGGAACTCACCTAGTCCAGGAATCCAGGGAATCCAGGAAGACATGGCAATAGGAGGACTAAAACTCTCCATTGAAGGCAAGATTTCCTGTTATAGGAAACTTTGGGATACAGAACGCTGAAAAAACAAAACAACTAACTAATTACATAAAAACATACAAGGCGACAAAGACACAACACCATTAAAGGTTTTACAGATTGTGGTTAGAGAAGTACCTTCTAAACTAGAGATATGTAAAACTATGGCGTGAAATTAAAGTGATTGAACATACACACTAAAAACGGGGGGAGGCCTCTCCATGGACTGGCATCTCAAACATCTGCTCCCAGAGATATATGGGGCAATCAAACAGTTGTGGGCTGAACAAGTCACATTCTATATTTAGAGATGTCTGTGATGAAAGAGGTGTGGCATGTGGAGCACGCAGCAGACTTTGAATGAGACCATTGAGGATGATCACTGGAATGATTCAAGACACATGAAACAATTTTACCTTTATTTTTTCACGTTTTACTTTTATAAATTGTTCTTTAGTAACCTGATTAAGAAGGAAACATACTGAGATATAACAGTGTGTAGTTCCATATCTGGTGATATGACAATATCTATCTGTTTTTGGTGGACATTAAAATTGTGACTCAATGTACTGGACAATGTTTGCCCTTATAATGAAGCAATACTTTTGCTAGCAGAGCTCTGTCATTTCATGAGCATGTGATAGATACTTTTTTCTTTTTTTTAATATCTGCAGCTAGCAGACAAAGCCTTCATCTCAAACCAAAATAACAGGTCACACAATTTACTCAACTTTAACTATCAATTTTCTCAATAGACATTTCTCCGTTAGAAATGTTTAGAGTTAGTATGTGCATTCAATGTACAAAAAGAGAGGATAACGGTTTGAAATAGGTTTTGCTTGCAATAACAGTTAGGATAGGATACTATGCTCCACGTGTTCCAATGAGCTTCTGTTCATGTGCCAGTGGGTCGATAATTTGAATAGAGTCACATTTTGCACCATGCAGACCCAGCTGGTGAATTTTCCAGTGATCAACAGTCCATAAGTCATCTCCAGTGGAGAACATTCCATCATACAAATGAGGATCCAGAGGAGGGAAAAAGGCGGAAAAAAAGCCCTTACAGTGTAAAGTGGTTCAACACAGGCTAGTTTGTTACACTGGCAGTATACTCCTCTATTAAACTGACACAACCATGTGCAGTCAATGAAGGTGGAAACAGCCTGAGAGCGAGAGGCACCAGACATTCCTCACCTACTTCATTCCTGACTTGTCTATCTGGGTCAAAACTGTCCCGGCAGCAGTACTTTGAACTTGGCTGGGCCGCTCTCATGAGCTATTCAAAGATCTTAAGTCATTGAGGAGGCATTTACTGTATCTACACCAGGGATAGGAAATTAAGGTGTGCCTCAGAGGCATAACAGTATCTATAGGTTTTAGGTCCAGCCTAAGACCATAGCAGGATATATAATGGATGACATTACTTTCTCTTCTCTGGCTGAGAGTTTAGATTTATTTTAGAATAAAAATCTGACTGCCCACCCTGCTTATAAATTGTACACTTATAACCATCAGGTGTCCGTGAGGTTTATGAGAGTCATCTAACTGCTATGCAATGTCTGTGAACATCTTAAATTATTTAAATTGCAGCTAAATCTTTAGTAAGTTTGGTAGTTACCACAATGGTAATTAAGTAAGTTAAGTTTATTTGTGTATCACCTTTCACAAATAAAAACAACAAAGTGCTTCACAACCAAATATAATACAATCAAACACATTAAAATACAAGAACATTTAAATACAAAATAGAAAACACAATAAACAATCATAACAACCCCTCAACTAACTAAAAGCCTGCTTGAACAGCAGAGTCTTCAATTGCATTTTAAAAGATTCAACAGAATTCACATAATGTAGAGAGGGAGGCAAGTCATTTCACAGCCAACGAGCCACTGCTTGGAATGATTTATCCCCGCTAGTTTTAAAATGAGTGTGGGGGACTACTAAAAGCCTCTGACTTAATGAACTCAGACTATGGGTGGGAGTATGAAACTGTTTCAAGTCAGAGATGTATGGAGCAACTTGACCGTGCAGGGCTCAAAAAGTACCAGGACTTTGAATTGAATTCTATACTGGACTGCTAACCAGTGAAGTGCTGCTAAAACAGGCGTGATGTGTGCTCTTTTGTTAATGTGAGTTAAAAGCTTAGCAGCAGAGTTCTGAACAGCTTGGAGACAGTAAAGCTCCTTCTTATTCAAAAAGGTAAAAAGGCTGTTGCAGTAATCCAAGTGTAAAGAAATAAAACCATGAATGATCATCTCTAACTCGCCCTTAGTTTCAACTGTTTTTAATTTGGAAATATTCCTCAGTTGGAAGAAACAGTTCTTAACTAATTCCTTACAGTGGGACATCTGAATCAAAAACAACCCCTAAGCACCTGAGGCTCAACTGGACAGACGGGCCTAAATCACCAATGTGTTGCCTTATGTGAGGGATTCTTTTTTTAGGTGTGATAATTAGTGTTTCTGTTTTATCTGAGTTCAGAAATAAAAAGTTGTCACATAACCACTATTTGATATCAGTCACACAGCTGATTAAAGAAGACAGTTTAGAGAACTCAGAATCCTTAAACGAGCAGTCAGTTGGAAATCATCCGCATGCAGATGGTAAGATATGTGATTCAAAAGAGGAAAAACGCACTAATATTGCACTTTATATATTGTTGTCAATGATCCAACACATAACACTGTCCTGGTTGAAATCAGACTGCAAAATATTAAGTGTCTTCTATCCGCTACAGTCTTTGAAAAAAAAAAAAAAAACTAAGTAGATTGTTTCTAACTTATAATGCATTACTTCCTGTGCAGAAAATCTTTTTTCCCCACAAAACTGCATTTTTATAGAGTGGTATCAACCTGTTATAAGTGTCTAATAAAACAAAGTAAAAAAAAAAAAGACAGTTGCCAATATGTGAAAAAGTTTACAGCTCATTACTTCAATATACATAGTGCTGTGTGCTCTGACTGTGTATGATTTATTGTCCAACAGTGGCTTGTTTTCACACACTAACCTCCCAGACACCAGCTCCAGCAATATGGCGAGTCCTTCCATGCCAGTCTTCATGATGAAGATGCCATTCTGACTATAGAGGAAAAGCCATGCGCATGAAATGAGCACTGGAAAACCTTGGCCTCGGTCAGAGCACAGCTCCCTTCAGAACTAAAAAGGCCATCAATCTAAACTTGCCAGACTTGTTTAGAGTTTTCCGATGATGACTCAACTGTTTTCATAGGAAATGCCACTGATTAACCAATGTGATGACTGATTTACAGGTCGTGGTGGAGATACACAGCGTTATTACTTTCTCAAGTCACTGTGACTTTAAGCACTCCAACTGGATGTAAGCTTCCTCTGTGAAACTTGTATTGCTGAATACTAGATTAGGGCTAGCTGTACTATAAATTCAGTGGTTGGATGACTTTATTCTAAAACAGATGCAGCAGATTTTTCAGTTTGTTTTGAGAAAATGCCTTTATCACATTACATTATGTAGTTTTCCTGTAAAATGTTGTTACAATGATAAAGTTAATGTTGTAATATTGTTAAATGGGTTAAGTTGAAGGTTTGTTCTTGACCCAATCAATGCAAATGTCTAAACAAATGTTTTATCATTAGGTCCACTTACTTTTTTTACTTTCTTCTTTTTTCAAGCTTTCAGCCACATCTTGTGGCCTTCCTTTTACAATCTTATTTATACAGCAATTGTAAAAAGAATTACGACAATAAAAGCGAAGGTCTGGCAATGAAAGACTACTTCCTAGCAAACAAAAAGTGTGATTTGTGTTCATAAACCTTGTGCTGGCAAAATAAATGCATTTTTTTTTTTACTCCTTTTGGAAATATGATGGAATAAATTTCCACCCTCATGTTGGGCTTCTTATCTAAAAGACCTTGTTCTTCCACTTCATGTTCATATAGTCTTCAGATGGGGCTTTGCCTCTTTTGCCTGTGTGAAGAGTAAAGAGGAAAGAATGTGTCACCACTGTGGCTGAGGCAACACTCCAAACTAAATCTTCCATGGTGAACGTTACCCAATTCTTGAAAGAATCCAAACAGGAACAGGCTGGGCAGAGCAGGCCAGAAAGGAAATGACTGAGCCATGCAGCCTCGGGTGCGATGGGTTCACTCTTGAGGTCGTGCCCGGCCTGACTGGCATTACAAGCCAAGAAACTGTTGAACAAGAAGATTCTTAATTTGTGTTTTATTGTCTCATAAACAGTGGCTGACTAAAACATAATGTAAAGGTAGATGCAACATTTTTATACGTTTCCATGTTTTCTTAGATTATTATATTTGAATACCTCTTGAACTTCAGCTGTTGGTCAAGTCAGTTATAAGATATCTTTGTTCATTATTAATCCAATGAGGTTCCCTGATTTTGTTAATCTCCAATTTTGTATAATACCCATTGTAGCAACAATCTGTCCCCAAAACAAGCCACTGGAGGGAATTTGAAGCAATTATTGGCTGGAAGACTGTTATGTTTTGTGGTGCAGGTTGGTGCCGTTCATTTTTGTTGTTGTTTGGGGAGCCTGGGCTGTCTACAAGGAATGCGATTTTTTTATACATTGTAGTGAGGCAGCTAGCAGATGTTGAGATGTTTGCTGTATATGACAAACAATGTTGTAGCCTAAAAAACGCAAGATATTGCTTTGCGCACCTTCCCCACGTTACGCTTTGGGTTTTGCTTTGGGTTCTGCTTTGGGTTCCGCTTTCCGCTCCGCTTTCCGCTCAGCCAGTTCACCAATGTCGACTCGCATCGGGATGACTTGCGCAATGAGGCTTGGACCCCGGTCATATCTGCTTTCAGTTCTAGTTTAATTTTGCTGTTGCATGATGGAAAGAAGATTGGCTTGGTCCACATTAGTTTGCATCCGGTCAACATGTTGAATGGGTTCCTTTGTGTGATGTGTTGCATGATATGTTTCCTGAAATCTTTTAAACATGCTTGGTTGGGGATTCAGAGCATGAGCTTTTGGTCCATCATGCTGTGAAAATGTTTCCATGTGCCATGCTCCCATTGATATGGCAGTTTTATCGGTGGAAGATTAAACTGATGATTGGAGTCTTTAAGCTGTGCCTCCATTGGCATTGCAATGTCGCTGCCTCCTGTTGGTGGAGGATTGAATTGATGATTTGAACTTTGTGGAACAAATTCCATAGCAGAGAGTCTGAGTGAAGGTTTGCGTTCAGAACTTTGCAGATAAGAATTCATTCCATCTGAATGAGCTCTGGGGCTCTGTAAATCAGAACTTCTGTACACAGTAACTTTTGCAGTTTGAACAGGAATTTGACTCTGCAATTCCAGCAGTTCCTTTTTCTGTCGGATTTGCTCCTTCTGAGTTTCCAGCTCATGTTTTTCTTTAACGGCAGCTGCCTTAGCAAGGAGAGGAACCCTTTCCGCCATCGGGTCGCGGAGGCCGTTGTTCATTTTGTGGTGAAAATCGAAAATCGAGTTCCTGTTGACAAATCAATAGATCAAAATAACGTGACCATTTCACAAACTGCTGTGGACCGGGTTGGATTCCCTTTCTAACCTCTGATTAGCACTTACAAACAGGTGTGTAGGTGATGTAATGAACAAACCACACACACACACACACACACACACACACACACACACACACACACACACACACACACACACACACACACTATGCACATAAGACACGCAGGCAGCACATGTCCAAATCCACAACACCCTCTCTTTATGTCTTTTGCATTCATGCACGTTATTAATTAACAAATATATGATCTCATATCAGCCTTTCTTTATTCTTAATTTGGGAAGAGGTCCACTGTATGAGTCAACAGTTTGTGGCCTCTTGACCTCTCCTGTCTCAACCGTCTCCCCTCAGTTTATATACTTTTTGTATGAGTGCAAAATAAAGATTCAGTTAAATTGATTAAAGATTTAGAGACCCAACTAGGTTTGGCATGACAGCAGAGTGACATCGTGAGAAATGTCTGTTTATGAGTCAGTCTATACAACTGTATGGACATGGACTGCAACCCGGTCTCACGGCTGTTCTGTTCTGTTTAAGAATGTTTTGAGTTATTTTTTTTCCATCTACACTAGAGCAGTCTTCTACTGACTGAGCACACATATCCTCCATAAACACAGACAAACAGTGCCACCTAGAGAATTTCAAACAGAAAGTCTAACTAAAACCACCTCACAGAACTGTTTGATCAACTAAAAGCCTTAGTTAAAGTTGCCACCCTCAGTAGCTAATGTTTTCTTTGCTTCTCTTTATTGTATTTACAGCTGCAGATGAAAATATCTTTCCAACACCAATAGTTGCAGAACTTAAAATATCATCCAGCCACGTTAAATATATAAACATGTGCTTCCATTAAAAACGTTAAGACCAAATGAGCTTCTCATTGGCTCAGTAAAGTGATCCTCTCCAGTCGGTAATCACAGGAGTGTTCTTGTTGAAGTTAAACCAGCTCACTGAAGCTGCTTTAATAGCAGCATGGAGATGTTGGGTCATTTTATAAGAGCTGCTCTGCTCCCATCTAGTGGGTTTTTGTAGGAGCTCCAAGCAGCAATGGAGCTGTTTTGAAAGAACAGTGAGGGACAAAGAAAAAAAATAACTTAAACATGAGTGCTTGTGATTCATGTACTAATGCTAGTTTTTTGATTGTCCTCACCAGATGAACGACGTCATTGGTCACTTATTTAAATGCTTTATTCAACCTGTGTGTACATGTTCCTGACCTCTTGTGGCTGTTTGAAAAATGACTCTCACAAGCATATGCACAAGTAGCACTCTAATGGAGGATGTCACAAAGGGATGCACTAAGTGTCTGACTTACTCTACCAGAGCCTGTGGTTTGTATCCTTTCTCCTGACAGCCTACTTTATTTTTATTTTGGGTTATTCATGGTTTATGTTAACCATGACCATACAGCTTCCCTAACCTTAACAAAGGATACTCATTTTATTTGTATGTTATTTCCATTCCAAAAATTCAGAGTTTGAAATTTTGTTCTTGACAAGATGGGAAAGTTCTGGTCAATTATGTCAATCTGCAGCTCTTTAAGGGCGCACAACCCGCTACAGTGGCAAAGGATACTCACTAAACATTTAGCTAAAGAATGCATTCACAAAAAAGAATAAATAATAAATGCATGACAAACATACAAACACAAACTAGCAAAAAATAAACTTCTCAAGAAAATAAAAGTCAATTGTTTTACAGTCCTAAACACACATGTATGGTTTGGATAGTGTGCCATTGTGCGGTCAAGCAGTTTAAACTGATTTTGATCTTGATTGTTTATGTATTATGTAAAGCTCCCAATATTAATAATTATTATTTTATTGTTCGTATCGTTCTTATTCGAGCAGATGAATATTTCAGTTGTCCTACTCCCTCCCTCAGCTCAGCACACTCCTAACTTTTTCAAACACAAGTAATACAGTAAGAGAAATGCTAATGTTGAAAGTGTATTATGCATAAAAATGGGATTCAACGTATTACAAATAAGATATCCGTCTGTCCTTGTGTGCATACACTGTGGAAAACACTGACAGCAGAAACTGAATAGCATTGACTGAGAAGAAATGAGAGGCTGGCAATTTGTTATTTGATGTATAGAAACTGTGCCATGTAATTTTGGTGAACACCACAGAACTATTTAAAAAAACATTAAAAAAAACATAACAGTTTGAGAAAAGACTTACAGCACCCTGAATATTGTATACCACTGTAACTTTTATTCTTGTGTTTTATGTTTCCTAATGTTTCTATTTTGTTTTTAACTGTCTATTCATGTGTTTTATCGGTTTTTAATGCTTATGATTTTTAACTGTTTGTACTTGTGTTTTATCTGTTTAACTGATTTTATGTAAAGCACTTTGAATTTCCCTGTTGCTGAAATGTGCTATACAAATAAGCTGCCTTGCCTTGCCTTACAATGGTGTTTTCTAGCTATGAGGTGTGGTACATTTTGTCTGAGGTTAAATAGTCCCAAGCTAACGGAATCTGATTGTAGGCAGGGAAGAAACTTAAAATTCTGGATTATATATAGAAATGTGTGATACAAATCTGAATGCACATGAATAAAAGCTAAAGGAGACTGTGCTACATGTTGCATTAGTTGCTGCATTAGCTTTGAAAAATGCATCTCCTTAGGCTGCTAAATATACCTTCTCTTCTGTGTATGCCCAGTCTGAACTGATGAACTGTTGCTTGCTGAGTGTCTAGTGAAATATACTGTAAACTATAAAAATAACTGCGGTTGTGTTTTTCCATCAGCGCTCTCGGTCTGCACCAAATCACTTTAGTGATGAAGTGTTTCTTGCACTTGTGGGATCGTTTCCATGGCGACCGTCTAGATGTGGGAAGTTGTGTCTCAGTACTAACCCCCCC
>NC_045742.1:7793409-7831910 GCF_008692095.1 Etheostoma spectabile
CCCCATAGGAAATGTTAAAATGTGAACAGTATCCATGAGTTCTGCCTCTTGTGAGGATGTCTGAGTCAACTGTCTCAGAATTTGAGAGAAACAAATGTTTGCACATTGCTAATAATGCTGTACTGTGGCACATACAAGAAGTTAGGGTTAGACAACTAATCTTCTTTACTTGAATAAAATGCTTAAATAGTGCAAACCGTGTTGAAGTAAAAAAGGACATTATCACACAACCATCAATGTCATATCCTATCTCGACCAATATAAAGAGGCTATGCTGCTATCAGCTGTTACATGTTAGGTAATCTCAGCTTGTTGGTCAATATCCTGCTGAATCCAATATCTCGCAGAAATCCACATTTGCCTTTAATACATCAAAAGTGTCAACAATTCAGTCTCTGCAGCCACAAAACAAAACAAAACAAAAATATAGAAAGTGGCCATAATCATGCCATGCATGCCTTAATCTCAATGTAATAAAATCAGTCTCTACAATACAACATTTACATGCTGGTGGATGCTTCTAATGTCCTAATGCTTTCTAATTATTGTAGCATAGCTGGAACTGGGGAGCTCTTGCAATTCCGTTCTGCCTACACAGGCTAACAGGGCTACCAAGAACACTTGATGAAAAATGCATCATTTACACCCACAGAGTGTCTTCTCTCTTGTCTCTTTGTTCATGTGGTTTTCTGACATGAAGCCTTCTCTTTTGGGAGATGAGAAACTAGAAATACCTTGACCTCCTTGTGTCAAACCCCTCCCGTCTCACAGGGTGAAGCTCACTGGTGGCCAAGCTGACAGTGACAAACTGACAATGGCTAGATGCTCCACTTCACATTTCTAACCTTTGTCTGAAAGTGCATCTTTTTCGATGTTCAATTCTCTGTAGAGCTGGAGATAAAGTGTGTGTGTGTGTGTGTGTGTGAGAGAGAAAGAGAGAGAGAGAGAGAGGTTGACCAAGAAAAATAACTTTTAGCTCTCTAAGGACTTTTTACATGAAGACACATGGGGTTAATACGACAGCTAAGTTACAGATCCGGGACAGCATAGTGCTGAAAGACACATTTGGCCAGCCTGAGCTCACAAAATGGTGTATAAATAACATGGAAATTTGTTAAGTTATTCTGGTGGCTTAATGTAGGACCATCACTGAAATATCTCAACAATCTCTTCTGGTGCCATCATCACATCAAAATCTAAATGCATCCAACACTTTGGTTTCTGACCAAATGCCTGAAAAACTACTGTCATTGCCATCAGCATCAGATGTACTTGATTTGTAAGGCTAGTTAGCTAAAGTTAGCATTCTAACATGCCGAACAAAGATGGTCAATATGGTCAACACTATACGTATGTCAGGATGTCAGCATTGTTGTCGTGAGAATGATAGCATGCAAATGGTTTAAATTGCACGAAATGTTTTTTTGGGGGAATCTTACAGCAAGAAATTTGATTTAAGTTCATTAATGTTATAATTAGTTCTATTCTATCTACAGTATGTTGTGTAAGACACTTATAAAGCGTACAGTAAATACTTGTCTTCATTCATTTGTGCTGTGTGTGTGTGTGCGTCTCAAAATCTTTGATGATTTTCTCCTTGCAGGTCTTTACTGAATTCTTGAACTTTGTGAATTTTTTCACGTTGACTATAAAATACCCGACAGTAAAGTCCCTTCATCTGACTTTGGGGATGTCAGGTACATTTCTTTTAGCAGCATGAGCTCAAGCTAGGTGTAAGATAATGAGACAGGACACCAGTTGGCAGGCTGCTGTCACCACTTTACACAGATGGTTTGACACAAATGCCTCATTCCAGGAAAGTGCGGGATAATGCTAAATATGCACCCATGGATGGCAGTTTTGATCTGGTGAAAATAATTGTATATCTGTATGGGGCTTGAGATGTGTCAAAATGACCTGCTTGCTGATTTAAACAGCCCAAATGCATGTTTACGTGAGTGGCCCAAAGAAGAATGTCTCACTGTGCAGGCAGTGGAGGTTAAGGTGTTACAAGTACGGTTACTTCCAAACTGCAGCTAAAATAACGCAATACTTTAGTTGTTTCTCAGCTCGGATGTTCTTGGATTGATTTAAAAACGGCAGCTGGAATAACAAGTTACATTTCAGAATCATATTTCATTCTGGACCATGTGGGTATGTACTACAACTTCTTGAAGCACAAATCATACATGTTGCTTGTATTTGTGTGCCCAAATTTGTCAGAGCTGTCAAGCAAGAAAAAGAATCTTAGATCATTCACATGAGAATATTTTACTTTTGGTTGCACAGCACATGGGTTAAGACATTGGCGCCACGATGGAAGACACCATTGAAGCCTTCAAATGCCTCAAAGGCATTAGAAAGCACTGGACACAACTGGTGCAGAAACAGATGTCATTGCATGTGTTTTTGACATTCCTGGCAGTTCAAATTACAAGTGTGTTTCATCCTAGAGTAGGTATGAGAAACAATCTAAATAAATCCGATTTGAGTAGCAATTTGGCCCAGCTTGCAATGAAAATGCATGAAGTCTCATTAAGCTCTACTTCACTTCAAACAGGGAGGCAATGTTCATTTCACACAATCTTTAGTTGTTAAATGTGATTTTCATTTTCCTTATGTTTGCTGCTAAATTTCAAGTCATGTCATAAGAAAACTTAATTAATGATGAAAATTATGGCACATACTGTTTTCATTGTATCCAAGAGAAAAAGGTCCAGGGGGAATTGGGACTGCAGGTAATTTAGCTTGTCCATGAAAACGCTTTAATCCCCTGCCTCTCACCAGCATCCTGCCTCTCTGCTGAGGGTAGAAGTTGGCACTGATAAATGAGATGAAATAACATTTAGACATTACAAAGTCGGCAGCAGAGCCTCTGCTCTCCTCTCTCCTCCTCTGGGGACTGGAGAGAATAATAACAGAAGTGGAGATAGTAAGAAAGAGGGAGAAAGCAAGAGACAAAGGAGGAAAAGGAAGACTTGCAATACTACGTTAATCTCTCTGAGGAGAGAACAAAAGGAAAAAAAGGAAAGTGAGAGTGACCACAGAATATGCATGAGAAACATCAAGAGATAGAAGAAGAGAAAAAGAATTAAATAAAATTAATAAAATAAACAAAAAATTAATATAGACACTTCCTTACACCCTCAAGGACAAGTTTAACATAGAAAATATCTGGCAGACATTTGAAGTATAAGATTTATAGCATGCCTATATCTAACTGTTCAAGATAAGGCTACAGCCAGTGTCTGGTTATCTTAGCTTAGCATAAGAACTAGAAGCAGGAAGAAATGACTAGCCTGTCTTTTTCCAAACAGAAATCTGTTTTACCTAGCATTTACAGGCTCACTAATTAGTATGTTATAGCTCTAGTGCTAAATCTGTAAAAAACAAAGGGCAAAAATGACATGTTGTGGTTTGACTATTTCTTAGTCAGGCAATTTTAGTCTTCGGGTTTTGTACGGATTAATCAGATGAGATGTAACGTGTTGATCTTTGAGTTTTCAAGTTACTAATCTACCTTTCCTTTCATTGCCATTATGCTAAGCTAACTGCCTGCTGGTAATAGCTAAAGGACAGATATAACTCTCAGCAAGAAAGTGAATAAGTTATGACTAAGAGTAACTAGTGCATTACTCATCAAAAAATCATGTTTGCAACAACACGCAACTTTATTTTAAATTCTTATGAAGTTTGAATTTCAACAAGCTTATAGAGAATATATAATGCTGTAAGTAAGGAATAAGATGGTTCCAATAACCTTAAAGGAAAATAAAAGGAGAAAACTGCGCGTCAACGAAACCATGATAAAAATAGACAAAGAATAGATAAACTACAGTAAGGTGACAGGGCACAAAGTCAAAGAAAAAGAACAAGAAAGAAAGACAAATATTGATGACGTCGCAAATAGAGCAAAAAGGATGGAAGACAGCAGATAGAAAAAAAGAGAGATGTCATGGCTTTGGGGATTGAACTTGACACAGGGCAGGGCTGAATCCCTGAATTTGTGGGGGGAGCATCAATCATGTACCAGTCAGAATGATATTGCTTCCTCCTACCTGCAGCACGGTAAACATGAGATCATGTTTCATTTACATGCTACATCTTGGAAACCCATAAACAGGTGAGATGAATACCCAGTTTTCATTTCTGCACAGTTTAATCTCTCTCGCGATAAGTAAACAGCCATTTTACATCAGGAATAATCAGAGGTGTACAAGATCACGCCTCAAAAATCCACCCTCACTCATTTCCTTCTATTATTAGATGCTTAATCACCATGTTAAAAGAAAAAAATAACAGCTATATTAAAGAAGATATTTGGCAAAAATGTTTTACTTATTGTCAAAAGGTATATAAAAAGACCAAAAACAAGTATTGACTTCATAGACAAAGCCTGATATAGCCAAAGCCTGATATAGCCAAAGCCTCACTATAGCCAAAGCCTTAATTATGCCAGTGAGCATAAGTGGTGATCTGTTTCCCTCTGTTTCCATTCTTCAAGCTAAGCTACCGGACCTGTCAGCAAGAAAGCAAATAAATGTAATTCTCAAATCTTGCAATATTCCTTTGAAATAGTATTTTGAGTGTGTACGAAGGTATGGCATAACTAGTCCTTTTTTACATTGATTCTTTATTCTGTGGCTCTATAAGCATTTGGGTACATTTCTGTTTTCATTGTCATTCATACTGCGACTGAAATAAGAATGGAGTAATTAAACGTAATAACCCAGACTTCCAGATATTGGGTGAACTGTGGTCAACTGTAGTAGAGGGTTACATTGACTAAATACAAATTTCAATTTCATCTACAAAACCCATGTGACAGACAGTCATCATGTTTCTAACGTTGCATAACAGGCAATGCTTTACAGCTTAGACAAATAGATTTAGGTTTTTTATTCATATTGCTCCTGTGATCATGTCAAAAACGTCAAAGCATAAACCTCTCATGCTTTATTGTTCCTCCAGCTGCAATTTTATTTATGCTCCATTACTGCATCACATCGTCAGTTAGCTGTTGGTGAAGTAAAAAGGATCCAGATATAATGAGTCATATGTCAAACATGTACTGCT
Organism: Etheostoma spectabile; assembly: GCF_008692095.1. Classification (NCBI taxonomy): domain Eukaryota; kingdom Metazoa; phylum Chordata; class Actinopteri; order Perciformes; family Percidae; genus Etheostoma; species Etheostoma spectabile. The sequence goes on from NC_045742.1 coordinate 7,798,486, forward strand.
GTAGAACAGTTTGTGCTGGATCAAGCACCAGCTGCATTAAAATATCACCCACTCAAGAAGCCTATAGTGTGTGAAAGGAGCTGCGAAAAAGAATGGAGGAAGGACTAAAGGCAAGACAGACAGACAGACAATCTGAGGTAAAAAAAGAAAAGAAAAATGGATGGAGCAAGGAGGTGGATGAAGAAAGGCAAAACCCCCACCAAAGTGGAGGAGGAGCAGACAAAGACAGGAAAGGAATAAGAAGAGGAATACAAACAAAGACACATTTTCGGAGAAGAAGCAAGCATGAGAATTGGAGTATAAATATCCCAAAAAATTATGCTAGAGACTAGAAAATACTACAAAAGAGGAACCAGAAAGATGTATTCACTTGCCTTTTCTGTAGCTGATCAACTTTAGTCCAACAGGGTGCACTGTTGCACTTCAGTCCCAGTCAGTAAGGAGCCGGTCCTGACCTTATGTGAGGAGGAGGTAGAAGAGGAGATCACAAAGCAATTTTCAAAAGATTTACACAGGCAGTGAATCTGAAAAATACATGTAAGAGGGGAGGTTACAGGACATGGCTGCAATTAAAACCAGACAGCACCCAGCTAAAGAAAGCAATAGATCTGAATCAACAGGTCACAGAGGCAATATATTAGCAGAGGCAAATGCTGACAAACAGTGGGTGTATAAAGAAGAATGTAATAAAGAGCGATTGCATTATAACCAAATGCATCAGCCCTAGAAGTGACACTAAACCAGCACTGTTTGAGAAAATGAATTAGATTTAAAACATGTCTGAAACACATTTTCTCCCAGACCAGATATTGGACGGATGCGTCAACTGCATGCCTCATCATTATGTGCTGCTAAAAGCTGTGGATTTCATCAAAGTTAACAGAACAACAAGTCGGTTTTGACAATCTTACCAAGATTGCTAATTCATTATTACACAGAAGAAACTACTGCTACTCCCAAAACGGTATCTGTTGGGTCAAAACTAAAAATCTATTTGTTAACTGCAACCCTGAGTTTAATACAGTGTAGTTATCATCAATGATTAAAGGACAAAAAGTAATCCTTGTGGAAACAGTGATAAAGGAGACATGTAAAGCATCTGCTTTTTACTCCAAAGCCCAGGACAAATCCAAACTTGTTAATTACATCTGGTGATGTTGCGTCAAACCATCTCTGTCTCCATTTCTGTCTCCACCCTCCAACACCTTGCATACATTTGCGAAAATAATGTGCTTGGAATGAGTAGTGCTTCTTGCTAAATTGCATCTTTACAGAATGAAAGAACAAGCAATGGATATCCTCTAATAATAGTAGAGCCTAAGTAAAGTAAGGTGTGACAGAATGCTTTTTGTGATGCATTAATGTGTACGTGTTTGTTGTTAGTGGCTGTTATTTCTTAATTATCTGGCAAATGTAATAAACAAGAGATCCCTAACACAGCTAAAGTGGATGGACTTTTACCTCTCCATAACAGCTCCAATAAATGCTGATGGTGTGTTTCTTCCTGAAATAAGTTATAGCTCAAAAATCAGATTATTTTATTTGCCAATTAAATTATTGGCAAATAAAAAAGATTTCAATACTGTGCATGGCTAATTTGTACTCTTTCATGCTGTGCTACCACTTAACGGTGGTTGTAATGCTTTGTGCTGTGCACACACTAAATTCCACACACATCCAAAGGCCAATTTAACGCTAAAACAAAACCCCTATGTGCTGTTTGTTTTTAGCCCCACCCAACAGCTCAGGCTGAAGACACAGGGAGGTGAACCAAGGTGCCGAGAGTGAACAGTTGTCTTCAGGGACCATGAGCTGATACAATTGACTGTTCCTGTCAATCTTTTGCTGCCGTACACACAAACACACACGCACGCACGCATGTACGCACGCACACATACACATACACACACACACACACACACACACACACACACACACACACACACACACTACCTAGAGGTTAGTGAGTTGACTGGCTGAGAAATGTTTGCCTTACCCAAGCATGATGTTGATTAAATTAACTCCCACTGTTACACACTCACTCCCACAAGACATGTCACTCCCACTGGAGAAAGAGAGAGAGAGAGAGAGAGAGAGAGAGAGAGAGAGAGAGAGAGAGAGAGAAGGAGAAATGTGGAACTGGAGGGGACAAGATTGAGAGAGATGGAGACCAAGAGAAGCTTAATCATTTTAAGAATAAGCTGTTTTAGGCACTCATCTACATCTGAAGCTCCATCAAACTTTTCCAGTTAGTGAAGCTGGCAAATCGTTACAGAATAATTTGACTTCCTTTGTTTAGAAGGAAGTTGTAGGACAGCTGGAAACCAAATCTGCTTTTCAGTGGTTAAATTACAGATGCCACTGAATATTGAAGTTGCTGTAGGAAACCTTGGCAGCTGGCAGCTCTAGAGGTATGAAAAATCTTTACTTCTATACACAAAAACACCAACATTAGTAAATTGTACGCCAGTGGCTCACGTTCACCAGCTCAGCTCAGTGGTTCACACAAACCGATGCCAAAGAGATTAAGAGGTAAAAGATCCAATAGGGTTGATGGGATGTTTTGTAGTTTTTGCTCTGGGATTCTCTATATTCTACATTTATTTGTACATTCTTTCCATAGGATATTTATAATGAATCATTTCTTGTTTGTCTGCATTATATGTTTTATGCAACAAGTCACATTTAGATGCCTATTTATAGTCTGTTGTAAGCCTATTCCTTAAGCAGCCACACTCAATGTTTCAATTTTAAAGGTCCCATGACTTGGTGCTCTTTAGATACTTTACCTTAATGGTCCCCTAATATCATGTTGAAGTCTCTTTCCCAAAGTTCAGCCTTGGTGCAGAATTACTAGAGGCAGTCCCACAATGAGCTTTCCCTAGTATGTGCCATTTCTGAGTCTGTAGCTTTTGAGGAGGGGAGGAGGGGCAAGGTTGGAGGTTGGGGATGTGGCCTTGACCAACTGCCACTTTCCTCGTTTGACCGCCATGATGTTGCTCTCTCATGGGTGGCCTAAATTCTCTGGGCGGGCAAAGCAGAGAAAGGGGAGGTAACCTTCCAGGTAAGATTCCAGATCGGTCCATCTGAGTTTTCATTTTCTCAAAGGCAGGGCAGGATACCCAGGGCTCGGTTTACACCTATCGCCATTTCTACACACTGGGGGACCAAGCAAGTAGTAGGAATGCATATTAATGTTAAAAAAACATCATAAAGTGAAATTTTCATGCCATGGGACCTTTAACAGTGGATCAAATACTTGCTACACTTGTAGTGATGAACCCACAGAAAATATTGCCTTTCAGCTCATGGTTTGGGTTTCTGGCAAACAACCCTGCCGTTTTCAAAGTAAAAAATCATTCTCTGGAAAAAAAAAACACCCCATGGACTTTATTGCTATGGTCACAGTGATTGTCCTGTGAATTGTTTAGTTTAAAACGTTGGTGACATACACAATCTAAGTAAGTGGCTTTTATCCTGAAGAGGAAAAGTTGTGCCAAAGCATGCATTTAAAGAATCAAAAAGATTGCCTCACAGTTATACAAGTACAGCTTTCTCCTAGTTTTAAAGATCATAACACAGGCCACTTCTTTTTCGGGGTGGCATTACACTTTAAGAAAGCTAAATACATGATTCATTTTCTACTGAGAACATTATTCAAATGTTCAACAAAGTGGGTGCCAGAAAAATCAGTTAAAGTCCTAATTATATGCTGGGATTTCTGTCTCCCAGCCCACTCTGTTCTTACAGCAGCAGTAAAAGCAAGGAGAATGTCTATGGCACCTGGGAAATGAAAGAAAAAATGGGGAGCAGTATATTTCAATGGCACCTCTATCTAGCTAGAATTTACAGATAATAAATTGGCAAAAGTGATCAATCTGTACCTGTCCAATTATCTATCTTTGGTATTGCTGGTTCTGTCCAGCTCATAAATTCTTCTTTTGCAAATGTTATTCTCATTAGAAACCACTGATTAACTATGTGAACCAGCTTTCCATTAGGGAAAGGTCACTGTAGAGGCATATTTAGTGTTTGTCTGCATAGGTTCCTACCTCGCTATCCCTCGCTGGCTGCCCGCCACACAATTAGCTGCATTGTAGGTGTAATTGAGCTTACTCATTTATTTATTTATTAGTTGACTTGTTTCCTGATTTCACTCTTCAAGAGCTATATGTAGATATATCTGTGTACATGGATGTGTGTATGTACATGTCTAGTAATTAAAGTCTAGTAAAAAAGTCCTTGTTTCTTAATTATTTTGCGCTTTGTAACCGAATGAATATCAAAAGGAGTTGACAGCAACATACTTCAACAGAAGCATTGTTGAGATCTTTGTGGTAGGGATGCTCTGCCAAGGCTTTCTGAGTGAATCCTCTATAATTAAAAGTGAGGCAGTTCATTTCACAACTCTCTTTTTACAGGAGGTCTTTAATGCAATGCCATTAGGCTCCACCACCCACTCTGCACATTGTAAATACTGAATGTCCTTGCTCACTTGCTTTTCTGTTAGGAACCATGTGTTCATCACCCTTTAAAATATGCTTTCTCTGTCTTCTCTCATACAACAAAGGCTGCCTTCCCCCTCATAACCTTCACTGTGTCATCACGTCTTTGGCTTTCCTTGAACCTTCTGGAGCCTTGCAACCACGCTACTTCCTTAAAATAAAGAAGGACTATCTGTACTCTATCTACATCAAAGGCACTTTGATTCTTCACACCTGTTAGAGAGACTGTTGACACAAGATAATATTGACATTCCATATTTGTGTGCGTCACATTATTTGAATACCACATTGATGTTTCCCACCGAAAGTGTATAAACCAGACGGTATCATTAGTCTTCATTGGAGATAACATACTGCATATCCAATGAGTAGAAGATAATTATAATTATCATGGTGGGAGACTCTGAGTTTTAGGAAAAGCTCAAAGCCAACATATTAAAGTCCCAGCGCTTACTTTATGACAGTTGGTGTGGCAGCAGTTCCTTTGCATCCCACCTGCCATGGAGTGACGCCAAGTCAAAGATCAGATTTACGCGGTGCCCCGGCACCTCCAAGAGAGTTTGAGATTCAATTAAAGCCCACTGAGCAACTCCTAGCAGGTGTACACGGCAGATGAGTGCTTGAGACAGTTAATGTCACACACACGCACACACACACATACACACATCGTCATCCTCTGCATCACAAGTGAAATTACAAGTAATGGATTTCAAAATCAACGTTTGTTTGTGCAAAGTGAGCTGCTTCTGAAATAACTAAGTTAAAAAAGAAAGAGACAATTTTTTCTGATATAAAAACAAAAAGAAGAAATGCTCACTAAGAGATCATCACGCTTCTTTGGCTAACACTTGAACCAAAGCCAGTTGTGGACAAAGTTGAACATTGTTGACAGTTTTTTGTGTTTCTAGGAGTTGTTTCACAAAGGTCTTATCTCTCTTTTTTTAAATACAAAAACAGGAGACATTGGCAGATTATGAGTGAACGCATGGTTGCATATTCTGCCCGGATGGAACATCTTTAAATGTCAGTTTGCATCAGCACCTTTGTGCCCTTTTTGTTGAATGGCACACAGCGGGCCAATGTGTTATATACAAAGATAGAGATTTTAAATTCTGTGTCCTGACCCAAATACATTCAACAAATAAATGGGCAGTAAATGTATCATTCACAGTAATGTGAAGGAGAGTTGCTGTATTACAGCGATCAGTCTTGGGTGAGTGGAGTGGCCATTTCAATTGGATCAGCTGTTTTTTTATTAGATGATAACAACAACAATACAGTGCTGCCAGTCTTTATAAATGATAATATACGATGGCTGGCACTGGAAAACTTGAAGTGAATGTTGGCAGGGAGCAGCACTAGATTTATGAAACAAGCAAAAAACATGCCAAGGAAGGTAACCAAGACAATGTTCAAAATGTAGCAAAAAAAACCTGATAAACCCTGCAGGTAATCTCACTGAGATCAAGATCTCTTTTGCAAGAGAGTCAAGAGCACAGCAGGGAGAAATGAGAGCAAGCCAAAGCTAGACAAAACTAAAGTTTAAAATCTGCCATTGGGAAAAACAAAACATTAAACTTTTTTAAATCTCATGTAATGAGGTCCATTTATAAGGTGCAAAGCAATGAAAGGAAGTATTTCCAAGTTCAGGATTTACCCCAGGGCTAACAAGAGTGAAACAGTTGAACAGGCCTGAGATCTGGTCTGCTGAGCACGGTTTTAATTTAGAGCTGTAGCAGGAGACCTTTATGAATAAAAATTATGGAATTAAATTCTCTTCTTATTGCTGGTGAGGACCAGCCTACTTTTTTCATATAGTACACAGTGATTTGTATGAAATGTAACTCCTGTAATCCAACTCAGAACACAATGATAAGAAGATAATTTTTAGGTAAAACAAGCTGTATGATAACAAAGAATAACTCTACAGTACATACAGTACACAACTGGCATTTTACCATCTCAGCCTCACCTTGAACATACCAAGTATACGTGGATGGCGGGCCTGACACAACATGCTAAGAATACAAAATAACCACACAAAAAAGTATGCATTCAAAACTTCTCAGTTATTGTATTTACAGTTTACCTTTGGGTACATGCACCCCCATGAGTGGACCAGTCGTAAAAAAGAATTTGATTTATTGCAGAGCTATTGTACCCTTCTACCACCTGCTGACTGATTGGTCACTGTCAAGTTGTGTGAGTGACCAATCAGTCAGCTCTCAGAGCAACTAACGATGCATTCCTGTTTTTAATGTCACTGATTGAGCAGATAAATCCACACCTACATTACAAACAGAACTACAACAAAACACCACACATCACCACAGTGAGGCTGACCCTCTTTCAACAGACCATCACACAAATGAAACACACACACACACGCACACACACACACACACACACACACACACACACACACACACACACACCATCACTGAAAAAGCATCATTGACTAAAGGATAAAATGGGATGCTAAGATCTTCCTCCTGTGTCAAAGTAACATACTTTCAGACCCAAAGATGAGAAGTTGCAATCACTCAAACCACTGTCAAAAGTTTCATGAAAACGTCACAAGAAAGTATTTACCCATATATAATCAACCATTAGATTAAATGTAATTTTTCAAGTGTCATTTTTGATTGCGACACTGTTGAGACATTGTTATTTAGCCTGATTGAAACCCCTAACTTAGAAAGGAATTGAAAACTATTTTTTAAGCAGCAGTGCCAGAGTGCTCTGTATGACTATAGTTGGTCTGTGTTTATTGAAGTCCAAATTTTGGCGTTTACTACAGTGATTGCCACCATATTCATACGTTCATGCGTCTTGCCATGGTAGAAAACAAAAGCTGCCGCTGTTTACAATTTAGTGCTGTGTTGATTTGGTGCTCAGGAGGCGTAAATGCCCTAGGGATCATCATCATCAAAAGCAGACCTTCATGTCAATCCTCTGGCTGTTGATCGACAAACTTTAACCTCAACCAGAGTATTAAATCATCTGTAACTGTAAAACGTGATGGGAAGTTCAGGGAATATCAACAACAACATGTTGCTTGCCATGGTGTTATGAGTCAAGAACTGAAGATATTGAAAAAGTATGTTCTCTTTTGCCAGCAGAGTGTAAGAATTTCAAATGAGAAACTAGAGAAAAAGGTCAAAAGACATGACATGGGGCATTTTCAAAATGGAGAACTTTGAAGATAGATATGTCGGTAAATTTGAGTTAAGTAACTTATTTTCTGTTGGACTGGCAATTAATAACAGTTTTTTTTAACCACAAATCACTTTTTGTGTAGTAGGTTTCACAATAGTCACTATGGTTTCACATTGGCTGTGTTAGAAGGAAGACACTTTCAGACAATTACATAGGCTAATGTTCCTTGTAGATGACCACATATCTTCGGAAGCCGGCTGAGCCTCATGCTCATGTCCCAATACACTCAAAAATAGACTACATTAACTACACAAGCCCACACACCTTTCAAACATGTCTGGCAGAATCTTAACACTCACAGCTTGTTGTTTTCTGCAACCCAAAACAATTCAAACAGTAGAATAGAGAACAGGCCATTTTGTTCAGGTGCAAGCAAGAAAAATCCTCCCCTTTCCAAAATCAAATTCATTTTTAATGCTTCCAACTGTGGGCACACAATGACACCTGAGCTGAAACCACACAGGGAGATCAGCCGGGGCTAATTCTGCTTCTGTATTGGACAACTCTATTAACCATAATCCCCTTTGGCGCGCCAGAGGTGAATCCAACACACGGCTGCTATTGAGGAGGAATTAGGCTTTCACGTTGAGGGTTTCCAGCCTTATGTCATGAAGGGACAGGAAGTTGTTGGTGCATATTGAAAGAGCTGGAGAGGAGGGTGAAAGATATTAGCTGGATGTTAGGAGTGAAATGATTCATGAATGAAAAATGTGACTTAGTATCTCTGTGAAATAAAGACTTTACAGGATGCATTTTTAATGCAGAAATTCTGAACTTATTCAGCCTTATACATTTAGGCACACTCGTCCAGATTCTTGAAGAGTTTAAGATGAACATGGAAAGTTAACCATGGAAGTATAATGTCAGCTTAATACTCTAAAAAGGCACTTTGAAGAATATTTGAAGCGTTGGAATATTTCAGAAAAGGTTTTGAACATTAAGAGAAAACCTAACTGCAAATTTTTGCTCAGATCTGAGACATGCAAAAGGTTTTTTCATCTCTATCCCTCAAGATTTTGTTTGTAAAATAATAATGCATGTAAATCTGCAAATGAGACTGAACATCTGTTAGATTTAAGGGGATGCAAATATCATTCATGTCTTAAATCTACAATTTAACAATTTTTCTCTGGAGAAAACATGCAATAAACCCTTTTCCTTAAAACAAACAACTCCAAAATATAATTGCAATAATCTTTTTTTAGTCTTTTTTTTGTTTGGTGCCATGAAAAAACTAACAAATGATACACATGAATTTAAAATTGAATGACATACACATAACACTTTCAGAAAATTATCTTTTTTTTTACTTCAACATTAAGTAAGATAAAAAGCAATGTATGTATGATTCATCTTGTTTTCACAGCTTCACATTCTATGCACCACAGGTGGCAGCTGAATGTTTAGACAGCAAAAAGACAATTCACCTGCCGGTGATTCATCATTATGTCTCCATAACAACCATAGTATTTATGTAATGCTGTAATTGTCAAATGTTCAAAATAAACAGGCTTTACTCATTTGATTTTGATGGCTGACTATACAGTATTTCTCAGTAACTGGGACACCTTGTCTATATTTAACTGTATTTTCTTTTCTACAAATGGATTCATCTGCTGAATCTTTGCAAGAAGCTTTCTATAAAAAATTTGCCCAGTGAGCCTGCTCAAAAAGATGAACATAAAGACACAATGCATATGGGTTTGATGATGCAAAAGCTGCCACTTCATTGATTTAGTGGTATATTTAAACAACTCAATTCACTGTTTCAAATTGATTGAGCCTCTGTCTCTGTGTTTAGAGTCTGATTAGTTCCTCCATGTTTACTGTCTTGTCAGTAAAAAAAAAAACCTGTTGATGGACTAGAATGGACTAGAACAGCTATAGGGAAAGTGGGGTGAGTTTTGCCAGTTTTTACTGAAAGTGACTTTACTGTGAGGCCATGACAGCAATGCCATCAACTTAAGGATGTACATATATTTCAGGATGTGGTGCATCCCTGAGAACAACAACTTTGGATCTGGATCTGGTCTTGTGGTGTAGGGTGAGTTCTGCCTTTGGGACAACTTTTGCCAGTGTTTTCTGAAGTAAAACAGAACATTTCAATGAACTGTTAAAGCAAGACGTATTCAATATTAAATTACTCATTTAAGGTTTCTTTAGATATTTAAAAACAACTTGACAGTTATTAGCTTATAGCTAAGCTAACGCGTCTTCGCAAACAGTTGTAGACGTACACATCCAGCATACCTGAAGCAGCTTTAGCATGTATTACCTCCGCCAAGAAGGTTGTGTTTTTGGTTTGTTTTTCTGTTGGTTTGTTTGTCAGCCGGATTATGGAAACCCACTCTATATTTTCACAAAATTTTGGGCCAAGGATGAACCCATTACATTTGTAAGGGAATTTTTATCACAGGGGGATACATTTATTATTTTTCACTTGCGTTATCACTTGAGTTATCATTGCGAGATAGGGAGTTCCCCACTGGGAAAATTCACACTCTATTAACATTGCAAGTGCCCTTCTTGTTCAGATGCGAGTTTTCAGTCAGCCAAATACTGTAAGTCCAGTTAATATAACAGCTCTGTTTTGGTCTTCACCAACATCAGCTCTTCTAAATGTTCTACATTCCTCAACAGCTGTTTGCAAACTGTTTGTCTGCTCTTTGGTGTTGGGCATGTAGCATACAATTTCGGTATTTGAAAACCTTTGAATAAAACAGATTTCTAAATGTGCAAGCTGTAAAATGTGAATAAGCTCAAAAGTATTGTAGAGCTGCAGAGATCTGTACAATTCAAAGCACATTCAGGAGTTACATCATATATAGTTTACACATTTATTGTTTTATTGTTCCTTTTCCTTATCTTCGTTATTTCTGCATTCAATTTTCTTTTCTAAATTTATAAGGACTCGCTCTGTTGATCCCCAGAGATTATGTTTGAATTTATTTATTGTCAGCTTTGGGTAATAGTAATAATAACATCAACAGCAGAGTGAGATATATTGTTTTAGAGACATTGTGGCTGCATTGTGTTTTTTACGGTATACTGAGGCTACTGTCAGTGGGGAAATTGATATCTCGGCTTCTTCATAATGGAATTTTCTCTTTGGGCCCATAGTGGTGGAATGTCGGAACAGCGCTTGTGTTAACAGTGAAATGTTTTGTCTAGAATAAACCCTACTTGGTTTTTAAGAGTGACTTATTCTGTTAAACAGCAATAGATGCTCCAAAAAAAAATTTCATCAATCATTTCATTAATCAATTTTTCATTTAAAACATTTGACGTTTCATTGGATTATGCTTTGTTTGTAAACACATCAATCCCCATTTCTAAAATACTGTTGCACCTTAACAGAAACATATCCACATCTCAGTTATAGCATACATTATGCTCAGTACCAGCACAAAATATGTGTAAACTCCAATTGTGCAGTGCCAAAGCTTGACAATGCCTTAGATCATGGGAAATCCATCTCTGTTTGATAACATGGGCCTGCGGAAAAGCCTCATTGTGAGCTCCAACAGAACAGCTGAATGATTTGTGGTAGCAACCACACAAAGCCCAGTCCGCTCCCATTTCCACCGTCCTCAACGAACAACTTTATCTCCTAGTGAGTGCAAAAGCTCTTCCCCTCAAAAAATAAAAGTATCATCTCAACAGACAGAAGGGTAATTGAAGTTTCACCTTAGTTTTTTTTTTTTTTCCCACAGAGTTCCACAGAATATTACTGGAGGAAGAAGGTCACTGTTCACGGCTGCTTACATTTTCTCTTCTTTTGAACTGGCTTGAACTGTACGGTGTTGACTCCAAAACTTAACAATGATGACGTGATGAAAATTATAATGTGTTACTTTGTTCAACTCCACAGAGGAGTAGACTTGTTAAAGTGCGTAAGCTTTCTCTTCAGAGGAGGAAAGAGGTTCTTTCAAATGTTTTAAAGGAGTATTCCGGTTGACTTCAACATGTAGCTGTGTTTTTTTTAAATGTGTAGTGCTGTCAGTAGCGAGACAAACAAAACCAATCGGTGTTGTCCACACCGTGTTACCCTCCTGCTAGAGTTAGCACCCAACAGGCTCAAAGAGGGCAAGTTTTAAACTTCTTTTTAGCCTTTAAACATGCTCAGAATGTCATTACTAGTCCCTACCAATGTGCATTGATTCCTACCGAGGGAACACAGTGAATCTGAAAGTTTTTAATCCATACCTCTGTTTATTTCCTGTCTTCCGGTGATGTCCACACTAGTTGATTGTAAAAACCTTTATGCCATTCTGTCACATCTACTGCAGTCAAATTCACTGTGTTCACTTGGAAGGAATAATTGAATAATTCAATTAAACACAATTAAAACTTGCCCTGTTTAAGCCTGCACTACAAATTAAAAAAACAACAACATAGCTACATGTTGAAATCAACCAAAATTCTCCTTTAATAGGGCAAATACTTGCTATAATGGGCATCAGAGATTTGAACCCTGAATCCTCCTTATTTAAAGAACCATCTCCTCTCTGGCTACACCAACAGAACATACCCATTACTGTCTGTGCTAATGTGGTTTTAAAAGCTTTCAGGATGTTGGCTCTAGGAGATCAGCATTAAAAAGCCTCAAATAATCTCCCTACCTTGGTATTTTCATAAAATACAAAAGAAGTCCTACTTTTCTCTCACAATGTCATAATGATTTCCCAAATCTTAAACAGTCAAGGGCCACTTACAATTTCTTTTCCACAGAGCCTTTAACTTTATAGTATCTCCACCTGTGCAAACTGCATCCACCAAAGAAGATTCTTTGAAATTTGATTGACAAAATACACATTATACATATTATACATATATATGTATATATATATATATATATATATATATATATATATATATATATATATATATATATATATATGATGAGATCAGCATCTTTATTTCCATTGCACAAGTATACAATGAAATTGAAGTGCTTCCTCAGGCAGTGCCTAATAAACATAAGCGATAAAAAACAACAATGAAAACAATAAGCAATGTATGCAACATTCACACAACATAGCGCACCCACATAGTATAAGTTGAGGCACCTGATTGCCTTGGAAAGAAACTACTTTTAAGTCTATTTCTTCTGCTCTTGAGGATCCTGTATGTCCCACCAGAGGACAGGAGGTTGAACAGGTACTGTCCTGGGTGCGAGCGGTCGACAGTGATTGACCTAGCTCTTCTGAGACACCGCTTGCTGGCGATGTCTTGTAGTTAGGGTTGGGGACTGCCAGTGATGCGTTGAGCTGTATTTATGACCTTCTGCAGGCTCCTTCTGTCTGCCACATTACAGTTGGTGTACCAAGCTGTGATACAGTACACTACGATGCTCTCGATGGTGCTTCGGTAAAAGGCCAATGATAGTTTTCCTCCAGATGGTTCTGTCTTGTGTTGGCAGTCCAGGAGAAGTCCTCGGAAAAAGATGCCCCCAGGAATTTGTTGGAGGACACCCGCTGTACACACTCCCTGTTGATGCTCAGTGGGGCTGGTTCCCTCTTGTTTTTCCTGAAGTCTATGACCATCTCCTTGGTTTTGCTGGTGTTGAGCAGCAGGTTGTGTTGTGTGTTGTGTCCACTGATCAGGCAGATGACCGTGGTGTCATCCACAAATTTGATGATTATATTGGAGGGGTGCATGGATGTGCAGTCATGTGTGTACATACAGTATATATGTATGTGTGTGTTTGTGTGTGTGTGAAATTAAATTAGGGTTTCCAGGTTTTAGAATGCTCAACAGAGGAGCAAATGAGGTTGTGTTTACATTGCAAACAAATTGCTTTCGACACAACAGCAGGTACACAGAGTGTGTAACCTTGCTGGGATGTTTAAGGTGTGCAGCATGCAACACTTAATTTAACAGCTCCCTGCTGCTCCCTAATCCCTGCAACATTTAAAACTGACAAAAAAAATATGAAACTGACTGTTGTCTTATTTCGTAGATGCTTTTTTGATGACCTCAGTGACTGGTTGAATGCATTAATGGGATGCGGCAGCAGAAGGATGCCTCTAAAAATAAGCCTCTGACAAAGTGGTTTAAATCTTCTCCATGTATAAATAAATACATTTTGGGGGAAAAAAAACATTTTTTTTTAATTTAAACATTCAAAAACTAATATAAACTAATATACATGCTTACTCTGGTCCACATGGATGTTTTTTTTTTTAATAACCCCACAACTGTCATCGTAATTTAATAATGTTGCTTAGCGTGCATAGAAAAGTGTGATATCACCTTTTTCCAACTCAGTTCCATGTTCTTTCCCATCCACATCAAACCAGTGAGAAAAGTCAGAACAAAAGCACAAATCCAAAAATCGCTCATGTGGAATAACTAGAACGGTTCAAACTTTGGCAGAAAATAGTGTGTCCATGTTTGATCCAGTTGCTCAGAGTAAGAATCCAATTAAGAAAAAAGATTTTTGATAGGGCCTTATTGTAGGTGCACATGTCCATCAGAGTGACATCTCAAACACATAAGGGTTGCCCTGTATTTGTCACGTGTTTCAGCTCAGCCAATACTGGCGGGTAAATGAAGTTTAGCCTTTGTGTGGTCACTATGTGCATCAACACACAGACCAGCAGCAGCTTTCCAATCCAATCGGCATTCCCAACACATGCGATAAGCGTTACAGTAGCATGACCACCATTTTCTGCGCCACTGTGTGGAACAAAAACTAAATCCTACATGCTTTAGCAAATAAAAAGAGAAATGTGTGCTGTATGTTATTTGACAAGTCAACCCATATGAAAAAATAAGATTTATTAGGTTAATTTCTTCAATATCATCAAATACAGTGTGGTCATTTCAGTGACTTTTTCTAGAAAGTTGTGTAACATCTGTGGGATCTAAGCCACAGAGTTTCACTATAATGTGTGACCTAACTTCGCAGCAAACATCCAGAAAAATGAAGTGAGCTGAATGCTCTGTCCAATTAAAATCAAAACTACTAAGCTCACAGACAAGCCTGCCTGATGCACCATTGCTTTGTCATCACCCAACTGCAACACCCACACAGACAAATCCATCCATCTCCCTAGTTTTCTGTATTGCAAGCATTGCTTTTACCAAAGTCATTGAAGTGTTGTTGGTGCCTTGTAAGCCTCACTTCTAATGGAACAGGACGGCCAAGCGAAGGCATCATTTCACACATCAAACCTAATCAGGCATTTGAAATGCATCATCCCCCTTAGTAACCTGTGTACTGATTAATCTCACCCTGCAACACTATTTGTCTAGTTCACCATATTCCAGCTCAATCTTTGCTGACTTCCATCACTTTAAAAGAGAAAACAAACAAGGACATGTATGCATCAGGTTCATGTGTGCATCCATGTCTGTGTGTGTGTGTGTGTGTTTGTGAGTGTATGCACACCATCTGCTATAGCCGTACAGCAGTGGACAGTACAGGGTGAGACGAGAGGTCCTGGAGCAGATGTGCCAGAGGAGGGGGTTGACATTGACGGAAATGGGAGGAGAGGTGAGATAGCCAAGGGAGTTTATCATTATTTCACTGAACTCATTAACAAAAAGAATAACTTGGGTATTTCTCATTACCCCAAAATATCACAGCATCTCCAAAATAATGGTTTGACCTCTGGCCTCAGGTTGTAAATCACACATTTGGAATGCAGTGCATGCTAGAAAGACTGAACTCACCAACCTTTGTAAACCCCTTTTTTAGTTGTTGTGTGTAGGATGTTGTCATGCAATGCATTACTATATTTGTGATACTGCTAGTAATATTAATGCTAGTTTAATTGGAAATGTGAGAACCTGTATTTCAGTTGACATATTTTGAACCGCTTTGTACTACAAAATATGTTTTACAAAATTAAAATGCAGGTTAGTTAAGTTTGTTAAAAGTGACCATATAATTATTAATCATAATTAGCCAACTTAAAACAGGAAAAAGAAAGCTTGTTAGTGAACATTTTGAAAAGATTATGGACTTCATTTCATCAAACGATGAGCCATTTTGAATCTTTGCATATTTGCAGCCAAGTAGTGTTGTGTTTGAAAAAGCCTTCCTTTTGAATAGCTGGAACAGCTGGAGACATTCAAAGATTTTGCATGGTGAAGACTGGATCAACTTTGAAGAAAAAAGCAGGTAAGATTGTTTGTCATTTATTAAGGATTTCTATTGGTCAAAGTAAAGTGAAGACTGTTCTTCCTGGCGTCCAATGATAATGCAAATGAAGATGTTTACAACCAAAATGGCAGAGAAAAGCCTGCTGAATGTGACTCTCCAGAAGTGATGGATATCAGAAAAAAATGTATGTTGATACTTGAACATTATCTGTAACATGAAGCATTAAAAGCAAAACATTGTGTCGTCACATCCAGCAATGGTTGGATGGGAGGTATTGTAATGTTGGCCCATGTAAATTTACCCAGAACGTAAATAATCTTGTCACTGACTCAACAAACACATAAAAAGCTCTCGAACACAATACTGAGGTGTCAGATCACTACAGCTGGTGGCTGGTTCACAACAAAAGAAATACTGCACACACACACACAAACATTTTTACAGTAGTGTTGTCTATGAGAACACTTGGAGCCAAAACACATGCAACTCAATGAGGCAATTTAAAGGCCAAAGAGGCAAGTGACTGAATGGGGCTACTGGTGGTGCTGCATGCAGATGGGGAGTGGGTGGAGAGTGATTTATTGTGAAGCGACAGAGGGGGCGGGATGGTGAAGAGGGGGCTGTCGCAGAAAGCACAGGCGTACAACTTTGCTACTGGAGCAGGTGTCCAGCTTTACTAAAGCAATGCATTAATGTTGAATGGAGAAACAGATGATGAAACATACATCACAGTATGATTGCATCAGTGTGTGTGTGTGTGTTTCTGTGAATCATATGTGTAATTCATGTAGATGTGTATCATGTGTGCTTGGCAACTTTGGTTTATTAAGGACAGTTCATCAGAAATACTCAAACGTTTAGGAAAGAGATAGGTATACAAAGTTCTGTGTCTGTTTACCTGTCTACAATGTAATGTGAATACAGGCATGTCCATAGATGCAGTATGGTAAACTCTAAATTTTGTTACTACAATCATGAGTTCCTAGTTGCAAACAGATGTGGTAAGAAGCACCTGAAATGCACCTGAAAAAACATTTTGCCTTCTTTTTTCCCTACAAGGTATGCAACGTATGAGGTCTAGTTTGAGGTGAAACCCTTAGGCAGTAGGCAGCAGACTGGTTAAAAGCTGTACAAAACTTATCACATCCATTTGCATTTCTTACCATGAATACAGGCCCTTTAGAGATGCTGTAAGGATTCCTATTGTGCTCATAATCCCAACAAAGATTGCCGGTAGACACTAGGTAATATCGATGGCCTTGATTGATTGTTCACATGTTGTAAATGACCATACTCATTGCCAGAATTGAATTCAAATGTTTAACATGGATGAATCTTGGCATCTGAGTCCTATCAATATTGGATAATTCTGCAAAATCCCAGATTTTTGTGGCTACATTTTTCTACCAATTTCTAGCAACTGTGTGCATGGCAACTCTGTTACCCTGTGGTTAAGGAAAATCATCAACATGGTCAATAAGGGTTCAAGAATGTCACATCATTTAGACTTTCTGGTCTTTGTTCATAAATGGCAACAATTGATTTACTAGCAAGGACAACATCATCACCCAGATGCGTTTTGAACAAGGTAATAATGAAAGATTATTGGAATGCATGGTAAAGTTGCTTCTAGTCGTCAGTTGACTTGATGTGGACTGTGTTCAGGGGGGCTTCGGCAGGGAATCCGCCATAGCAGCTGGGCGTGACAGGAGAGGAACAGAAAGTGGGTGGGAGGGGAGGGGTGCAGAATACGGGAGTGAATGAGAGGAGAGGGTTAGGTGGGTATCAATAGGAATACCAGAGAGGCGTGTTTGAGGTGTGGCCCTGCTCCTAAAACTCTGCTAGTGTTAATTAAAATGCAACTGGCATGCTAAAAATAAATCCCCTTCATGGTTTCTGTTGACCAATTAGTCAAGAAGCTTTCTGCTCTGTGACATGTAGAATACAGTAGTTGAAGGAATCCCAGACAACTGGAAGCATCTCTAAACGTACCTTTATGTTTTGAAGCATGAGCTGTTATAGAGCTAACAGCAGAAACAGGCTTCCCTCCTAGTTCTCTGTGTCTCTGTTGCTTTCTATGATTTTCTCTTTGTCCTCATCTACCTCCCCATCACTAATAATAATAGCAAAATAGCAAAAAAAATCTCTTTCAAAATACTTTTTTGGAACTCTCAAATATCTATTTTTGCTATCAGTGTGAAAAAAATCATCTCAAAAAAAATATTTTAAACTCTCAAATAAAGCTTCGCTGCCGACCTTGACAGATCAGGTTGAGGTCGGCAATGTTTCCACGCTGGCCGAGCCCCACTGATGGCGGTCCGTCTGCGGTTGCAGGGCCTGGAGCTCACCGCCACGGTTTCAGTTTGACTGTTATTAAGTGTTTAGATAATTAAAAGGTATTTATTTAGAAGCGGGCTGGCTGCTAGTCATCTATCTATGGTGGTAATAATGGTGTAATGATTCAGATGGAATCCCAAGACAAGACGGTGCTCACCCAACTGACCAATAGGAAGGTGGCCATGACATTATTTTCACATCAAGAGAAAAATCCTAAGACGAGAGCAAAAAACAAATCAAGCACAAAGACTTAGGTTTTCAGAGAAATACTTTTTTTTGGAGAGAATTTCTTTTCAAACTGATAGCAAAAAAATAAATATTTGAGAGTTTAAAAAAATCAGTTTGAGAGAGATTTTACGTTTTGAGGGAAAGACTTTTTTTTTAGAGAATTTTTTTCAAACTGATAACAAACCATACATATTTGAAAGTTTAAAAAAACATTTGAGGGAGATTTTTTTGCTATTGGTATGACAACTTTTTCTCTCAAATACTTTTTTTTTCTCTCAGATCTTTTTTTTTCTCACATGTAATCAAGAAACAATTCCAGCTCCATACATCTCTGACCAAGAGCTAAATGCCATGCTGATGTAATGATGTTGTCAAAGTCCCGTACTGTCCTCTCATACTCTCTCTTTCAGCATATTGTTCCCCCTTTCTTTCATCACCTCCTTTCCCTCTGCTTGTTACTTTTTTACCATTATCCTGTTTTTCCAGTGCTTCCCTATATTTTTGTGATGAGTTTATGGACGCCTGGATGAACCCAAGACCCTGGGCAGGCAAAGCGGCTCGACCGTGGCGCTGCTTGGCGGAGGAAAAAAAACTGCAAAGCTGCACTAATAACGTCCCCTTGAATATTTTAGACACAATTTATTTTTAATCTGCTGGCTGGAAATCTGAGTGATTCAGTTCCATATTGTTGCCCCTGTGGGTGTTTCGTTACTCATGCTTTTTTAATGACCACACTTCTGTCCATCCATAGGCAGGGAGGAAGTTGGGACATGGTATACTGGCCTATAACTTTCAAGGTAAAGGACATAAAACACTGGAGCCGGGAGTTCAATTCCAAGATGAGATTAAGATAACGTTTTTATTTTTTTGCCGCATGTACTTCCAAAATGATTGATAGCAAAAATGTACACACATTTTAATTTAGGCAAAGGTCACATTTTTCAAGAACAGCACAATGCATAACAAAAGACTTTGACAAAATAGTAACATTTGGATGCCACGTACATGGATAATTGAAAGGGCAACAAGCTTGAGAGGTTGTTTTTTTTTCCGATGTAATCCGAGAATGAGGGGGCAGATGTGCAGGCCTGTGGCGGGATCCAGTGAATGAGATTTCTGGTCTTGAGGGGAGTCCAATACAGGTCCTTGGTCTCTGTCTGGCAGGACTGGAGTGGAGGCAGGAGTCAAGTCCACATGGCAAACTGCAGGCACAAGAGAAGGGAGGTCGAAAACAAACAAGAACAAATGAGCAAAGTTTGCTGGACTGTGACTAACTCTGAAAGTTTTGTCTAAGATCTGACGCTGAGTTGAGAGAGAACTGGGTTTATGAAGCAGAGCTTGATTGAGGCTGATGACAAGCAAGATGGACACCTGACTCCTGCACACCTTGCTCCACCCCTGAAATCAAGACACACATTTCGACAGAAAGAGAGAGAGACAGAGAGAGAGAGAGAGATAGAGAGTACAGAGCACTGCTACACGGAGGCAGTAGACTTGACAAAAAAACTTATTTCAGGATTATCTAGATGGCCTCTCGGTCTAAGATGGATCCCCTGTAAAGAAATCTCCATATACATAAAAGTATATATCAGTTGTGCTGAACAGCAGGTTGCTCTCTCTCTCTCTCTCTCTCTATCTCTCTCTCTTTCCCCCTCTCTCTGTCTCTCTCTTTGAGTGCATCAATCATTGCTGAGCTTCACAAAGCACTCTAATTGTCAAAATGTAATTGAGTAAACACAAGTGCTTTTCTAGGCCTTTGCGGGGCTGTTCCCTGCATCATGTGTGACTCACGTCTCATTTAAGACTCATTTTGATTGGCACCTGGAGTTACGAGTTCCTGACACATTTTTTTATTCTTACTGTGTTAAGGACCAAGTTAAGAGTTTCATAAGGGCCATTACCAAAGATTATATTTCTAAATTAGGACAGTCTGGACTTACTTTCCCCACCTGAGCAGCTTCGATGCTTTCCCAAGGGAAATGAAGAAATTTGCAATAGACAGACCGACAACAGAGACCAGTGAAGCACGTCTTGGGGATGAAATTAAATATTCCACTCTGCCACTGAGATCGTTTTAATATGTATTCATATTATTGCAATGTGCATGCAAGAGCCTACAGTATGTACTCCCCACATAATTGTACTAAGAACAGGGAACTTAATAAATAATCCAATACATTCCATATCATAAACACTGTAAAAAGACTCAATCATACCTAATTGTCCCTAAATGAGTGTGGTTGGAGTCACCAGGGTCAGTAACAACACAAATTTGTTATTATTACAACATAGATCTGTGGCACAATCAAGAAGCTTTTCTTTGAGAGTACATTAACAGACATATGAGGGATGGTTGGTAAGTTACCCCTCAGTAACCACATGTCCCATGATGTAGTTTGAAAGCAAATATTTATATTGATCCTGCAGAGAAGGCTTTCCCCTTACTGACATTGTAGGTTTCCAGTAGAAAAATAAATAAATAATAATAATAATAATAATAATAATAAAAATAATAATAATAATAATGATAATAATAACTATTTCCACCAACCATTTTCATCTTTTCCTTCAGATCACAGAAGCCTGTCTCAAAGTCTAAATTGAGTTATACGATTGTGACCCAATATAGCCAGTTATTAGTTCTGACAACTTATTTTCTTGTATGCCTTTGAATACAATACTACAGAATAATAAGTGAACTACTCAACTTTAAAATGTCCAATGAAATGTTCAAAATTCCTTTTTATTTAATCTAAATGCAAATAATGAAGAACAATATTTTTTAATTCAATATACTAACCTTGATGTTGTGTTTGTGTATGTGTTCATTTTTGTGGACATACATCTGAACATAAAATTATATTATATTGCCCCCCCCCCACACCATTTTGGGGATATAATTGAATCCCCAGGCTTTAACCCATTTTAATGTTAACTATTAACATTAAATGTTAATGCCCTCCTAAGTACAAAATGTGTGTAAATGTGTGAACTAAGAAATTATCCAAGTAACGTTAGCTCTGCATTGATCAGGATTTCCAGATCCAATAGCCTCAAGGCTGTATAGGCAGACTGTTCACACACCACCCCCCTTCACGACAACAGTATCTTTCTTTTATCTATGAAATATTCTGAATGTACACTGCTATTTGCACTGTTTTTCAAGGAGTACGGAAATATGTTGTTTCTGGAAAGAACTGTTTACATTGCTCATGTAGTAATTGTAATAAGGAAATTCCGCTGATACCCCAACACTCTCATCCAAAATAACGAAGAAGTTGCATTTTTAAATCACTAAGATTATAAGCAATCAAACAATAGAAGGGTAAGGGCCAGAGCTTTGGAAGTATTTGTGAGAAAGGGTCCTTCATAATGGACGTTTGATGGTGACACAACGTTATAATCAACAACAGCATCAAATAAAAAGGCAGAAAGAAAAGATTGGTGTTTTCTTCATCTTGAATGACAAGACTTTGATTGGATTCTTATTTCAGCAATTGATCGGGGAGGAAGTGGGTGTGTACTGGGGAAGGGGATTGCTAATGTTGATTGAAATCCTTGAACATTTGTTTATTTTCTCAATCCGTAGTGTTGGAGAAGAACCATTTTTTTGTTCAATTCTTGTTGAAAAAGAAAGAAACTGAATGATGTTTCTTTGCTACAACTCAAAGTACCTGCATAGTGTTCCAGAGGTCTAGACAGGCCAACCGTAATACTTGTAAATGCATTTGAAATGGAAGTTAATCTCAAAGAGCACTGCTTATTCTAAAAATGAAAATCCTTTATTTTTGGAAAAAAAAGTAGTGCATTTGTTTCAAGAAACTTGAAGATGGAGGTCCACTTATTGGTTGGCTGTCAATACAGGCCCTTTGTTTGCTTTGGAATCAGAAGGCACATAGCTTATTGCTAAAAGCTGTTTGAAGAAATAGCTAATGGCAACCCTGCAACATTTGATATAATGGGTTTTGAGTTATTGACTCCTGTCTGCTAATTTCCTTAACAATATTCAAACCAGTCCCGGTCTGACCTCATATGTAGACAGACGTCTAAGTGCCTCAAGCCAAGAATCTTTTGAATCTAGCAAATTCATTTGATCACTTCTATAACTGTAGATTCAATTTAGTTCCCTGTTCTTGGCATGAAAGTGGTGGTCTCAGAAGACAGACACAAATAAGATTACATTACATTACGCTCATTAATTCAGTGTTTATGGAAAGCTTAATTTGGTCACAGCTGAAATGTACAAAGCTGCATATCTACATTTAGTGATGATGATGTTGATGAAGATAGGTTTCTTATTTGTCTTTTTTAAAATGGATTAATATACTCTAACAATGCTGATGAATGGATTGATGCTGGTCAAATACATTGCAAATGTGCCCGAAATAAACTAAAACAATTCTTTACTCAGCTGTTTTCTATCATAAACCAGGGTTTAATTATTAATTTGGGCAACAAAATTACTTAATGGGCTCTGAGGCAGCATATTCAAATCAGAATGGAGTTAGTAATGCTCCTGTCTTCATCCGCTTGGCCAAATATCTTATAAGCAACTTCATGAACATTATCAAGTCAGTGTATTGAGGCACCTTATTGCACATATTTCAAAGGACTAATGCTAACGCTGTGGAAAGCATATTTGTAGCGGAAGAATGATTCTGTTCTCTTCGGCTAAATTATTAACAGGCAACTACAATGGGTATTTTTAGTTTGGACCACATCTTACAATATTAATACCATTAACCATACCTGCCCATCACCTTGAAAACTGTGGACGTTTAATTGCAGCATTACCAAATTTGCCAACACAGCAACAATGACTCCTGTGCTATGAGGTTGACAAAGGCAAGGTTTAAATCTGGAGTCTTACAGTGTTATGCCTAAGCGTGCAAAACTGCAGAAAATGTAATAAGATGGCAGTATTTGTATTTGCATGTCCTCACATCAAGTTTGTCAATCCTAGATGGCCCAGAATGTATAATGTTAAATTATCTCAGCAACCTTTGATTTGTAATTTAAAAAGTAGTTGTTGATATAATTATGTGACTACCATGATTCATTTGTTTTCATATATAATTCCTCTGAGCCTTTAATGTTATTAATTTACCACTTGCTGAACAACACTTTAAAACTATCAAATGAGAAACGTTCCCACACACAGTTTGGTTAATCCCTTGTGACATTCTGTCTGTTACTTAGCCATAAGAAGAATGAAAAACATGTCTTTCACTTTTTCAATTTCACCAATTAAATAATGCATTAGAGTGATTCCCATCTGAAGCGTGAAGGGGGCATGTCCTGGACTCCAAGTCACTGATGTGTCTCTCTTTGAACCACACTGGGGGTTTCAGTCGGAGTTCCATGTGAAGGCCTCTCTTTGCTAAATGCCATGGGCAACATTTGTTCATTCAACTGTATAATGACAGAGGTTATTGCAAATACTAGGGAGATTGGAAAATAGATGCAAATGCCTTACCTATCCACAGGCTTATTGATGCCGGGTTTCATACTCAGAGACAACTAGCAAGATAATGGCAGAGAGAGTCTTGCTGCAGGTGGAGGATGTTAGCTGGCAAATATTAGTTGTAGATTTGTGTTGGTTGCGGGTTTGCTGATGCTTGGATAGTTTTTAATCACTGCTAACGACTCAAAACAAGATTTGGTTGCTGGCACAAGATGGCGGTGGAAGTTGGCTGCCATGGATGTGCATCAATGTCTGTCTCTCTGAGCCCATGGACTTTTAATTGGACTTTCCTTGTGTTCACAAAAATAACAGTTGTAGGCTCTTGGAAAGTTTTAAGCCTTCATTGTTTAAAAAAAATCCCTCTTCAGCAACAAACAACCTACCTCAAAGTGGAGTACAAAGAGTATCTTCTCTGCAGTTTGAGGTGCACTTTAGACAATTTGCCGGACATATCTTTTGCTTTTTTTTTAATTCTTTTATCGGCAAAACTGCACAACTACGTTCGGCCCCTGGTATGGAAGCAAACAAAAGACACAGGTCTTGTAATACTTAATATTGAAATATTGTATTTTAAAAAACATGTATCTAAATTTATTTATTTGGATTCACCTCTTTGAAATTGCTTTTCTTTGTAAACCATATATTTGAATTGATTTGATTTTGAATTCACCTCTTTGAAATTTAAATATGAAAATTTTCCAGATTTCCATTTTAAAAACTTGAATTCCGCTAAATATTTTTCAGTGGTCACAAATTCAGATACAAAAATAATTAACAAGAATTTCAGATTAAATAGATTCAGGTTGATCAAGTTTGATTGCTTAAACACCTTTCTCAAATTTCAAGATACAAGTTTTTAAAGAAAACTTCTGTCAAATGTGATTGCTTGAATTCAGATTGAAAACTTCAAGTGGAATATTCACATAGTTAAAACCCGGGCTTCCCAGGCTGGGAAAAGCAGTTGAGCCTGCATGCAATCAAACCAACGTCTGGCCTATCAGAGCATGGCTTGTCTGTCATGTGACCCAAGAAAACGCAGTTAAATTACAATTCCATTCCTGTGTTTAGGTCTATTTTCTGTATTGATCCAGTAATGATTTCTTTAATCTATTTTTGAACTGAATGATATTACGGCTCTGTTTAACGTTATTGTTCAGTCCGTTCCATAAGGTCACCCCCCAAACTGAAACACACATGCTTTTAACAGTAGTTTGCACAAGAGGTGGCTTAAACATACAATTTCCATCATAGCTTGAGCTGCTGGTGTTTCTCTTCTGATTCTGATATACTGTATAAATGAGCTTTTTAGGAAAGAGAATAAATATAATAGTAATACATAGGTTATCTTTTGAGTGCAGGTTCATCTTTTTTGGTTGACTTTGGTTTAAGTGTTGATAGTTTATGGTGATTGGTTTATTGTTGATGTATTTGTCCGTCCAAA
Organism: Etheostoma spectabile; assembly: GCF_008692095.1. Classification (NCBI taxonomy): domain Eukaryota; kingdom Metazoa; phylum Chordata; class Actinopteri; order Perciformes; family Percidae; genus Etheostoma; species Etheostoma spectabile. The sequence continues at coordinate 7,823,793 of NC_045742.1, forward strand.
TCTGTATATGTATGTCTGCCTGTTGGGTTTGTTGTTGGTTAGGTGGCAGAGTATAGATAGGTATGGACAGAAACTGAGAGAAGAGAGAAGTCTAATGCTGAGATAAATAGAAGTGCCGGGCTAGATAAGGAAAAAAGCGGTAGGTGGGGGTTGGCATGGGTTTCCTTTTAGAAACCGATAACTGCTGAGGAGCACCTGTCGTCACAATCTGTCCACCTCCACAGTGAAGCTCTGTAATTCTAAGAATAAAAAAGCGGCTGCTTCAAATCTTTAGTTGTGGTATTCGGTTGAAATGTTTGATGTAGACCTGTTTTTCGGCTTGTCTGTTTCTCATTAGTACTGCATTTCCTTCTCACACAAACACAAACTCTCACTCCCCGTCTTTTTCTCTGAAGCATCTATGGATGCTCTATTTTCTCGTGTAGCACAACATGGCTGTTGATGTCTCACTCTTTCTTAATAATCAATGGGAGGACAATATAACAAGGGCCACCCACTTGTGTGTGCAACTTTCAAGGACAGGGCTGAACTCATTTCACCAGGTCATCCATCCCTGTGCATGTGTGTCTTCAGCATTGTCTTTGAAAGATGTTGATGGATGAACTTTATCTGGAGCAATGAGCGTAAACATAATATTGATGGGCGTGGCCCCTAGGTCTCCTGGTTAATGGGTTCTGACACCTTGGCATGGGCTTGATAGATCAGGGGCCAAATAGACGAAGGCTGCAGGCATGGAAAGCCTTATTACAGCCTGACAGAGGAGAGTAGTGGCTGAGATCCATCACCCTCTGGGGAACTGTGTGCATGTGTGTGTTTGTAGATTTAGAGAGGGTGATGTGTGAGGGGGACATCACTGGCAAAAGGAAATCTACTGAGTGCCAGGTTTCACACAAGGTGGGGCTGTTTGTTGGCTGGACTGCTTTGAATATGCAATGTGAGTTTGTATGTGTGTCATTTAGAAGGTTGAAAGCTCAACCCCATACTATAGGTATTCCAATGGTATGGAAAGGAGATGGATTTTGCAATCCCATGTGTAAGGAATCATGTTTTTTTTTTTTTTAAATTATAACCATTATTAACTGAGACCACAACTAGACATCATATATCATGAATAACGGCAGACAGGTAGAAAGAGAATGAAAGGAGGCATCTTGGAATAAGTGTTTTATTTTTTTCTGTGAAAAACAAGATACAGAGTAGGACACAAGTACAACACACATTCTTTTAACACATTTTTATTGCGTGATTAAATCCCTGAACTTACTTGCTTACACGCATATGTGTTACCATGGTTACCTAATTACCTTGCAGAATTATGCAGTCTGCTATAGAGATCACTTCAGAGTAGAAGATGCATTTAAATTAAATAATTTATTTAGCTTTGAAATTCATACCAAAAAAGCCAGTCTGCTTCATAGACTGCGAATGAAGCGAACCTAATTGGAACATGTGGACTGGGATTTGACACCTGTTCAGGCGGACACAGTGCAGTTGTTTGGGGCATAACCAGAGTTCACTTGACAGCCTAAATGAGGCAGACCAAACAGGCAAACCCACCTCAGGCCATAGAGAAAAAACGTTTGTGCGATTCACTTCCAATAGCGACAAAACATACAACGACTGGGAATCTTTGAACTGAACTAAACAAAGTGATTCAAATCAGCAAATTGACACATCGACTGCAGTGCCTATCTTTAAAAAGGGCACAGCAATGCTTACTCCTCTTTTTCTTAAGCTTCACAGACAACAAAATATTGTAATCTGACCACATACTGATCAAGGTCTGGCCCAGCTTGGTCAGCACAGCTGGGTTTTTGCCTCACACTACTTGGCACTGATCAGCTTAACTACAATGCCTCTCTTCCACATTTTGCTAAAATTTGCTAGGATTCTCCTACTGCTGGTGGTCACCAACATTGCAAAACCTAATGGGTCACACCCACAGCCGCATGTGTTTGTGCTTGCACCTATCCCCTACTGACAAAGACAAGAAAACAATAGAACACTTTAGCAGGATATTCCCCCTGGCTTCCCAATCAGTGCCAAAAACCTGGCGCTGCTGACAGATCTCCCAGCACCCTAGGCTGTTCAGTTCAGCCTTGTCCAATACACAGGCAGATTAATAACTTAACCAAGATTGCTGCCACCATCGTGGGGAATGTCGAGTTCCTGGTTTTCCAATGTTACCTGACACCTATTCAGAACATTTATTTTCCTTGTTGGTCAGTATTTCAGATACATTATGAAATGAGAACATTGCACTACTACACCACCAACATCTGCCACTCTCTATCTGAACCATCTATGGATGCTCTGTTTTCTCATGTAGCACAACATGGCTGCTGATGTCTCATTAATTCTTAAGGATTAATGGGAAGACACTGCAACTCTAGTGTGATATTTTCAAGGACAGGGCTGGACACATTCATCACTATAACTTTGTTTGTGTGTGTGTCTTCAACATTGTCTTTATAAATGTTAATGGATATGTTTATCTGGAGCAATGAGTGTAAACATAGTATTGTTTGGAATGACCGCCAACTGACAATGGAGCAAGGAAGACAATGAAGCAAGGACACCTTTAAAAGATGATAACTTAACATGTTTTTTTAGCCCTTCAAAATCAGTAATATAATATAATGTAAGTGTACATGCTTGAAAATATTAAGAATTAAAGTACAACCAATGTTGGCTGAGAAAAACACATGTTCCGTTTACAGTAAATATACAATTTGGATCAAACATAATACTTAAAATTATTAGTACACACTATGTTCTGTGGGTAAAAGAGCAGACGATTTGCCCAATGCTGAATGTTATCATATTACATAGCAACACGGTCTCACGGAAGTTTGTGAAATTGTCATATCATTTTTAATCTATTGATTTGTCTACAGTTTTCTCTTTTTTTTTTTCACGATTCCATAGATTAAATAGCGTGACCGTTTCACAAACTGCAGTGAGACTGGGTTGTACACAGATGTCCTGCGGAATTCCACTGGGTGCAGTAGGAACCAGTAATCCAGTTGGGGAAACTCCAGGTGGTTAGTATCACTATGTTATCCCAGAGGGCCTGATTTTCATCCTATGATAAGCAATTTTTTTTTTTGGTTTATTTTTGGTTTTTTGTTCTATATCTATACATGTTGGGAAGAAGTTTTCCCAGTGGTTTAACATAGCAAAATTACAAACAAACTGTGTCAATTTCCACCACAAAGACTCCAACTTGGTACTTTCTCTGATAATACTTTGCATGCAGTCTTCACCTTTGAACAAATTAGATTCTCCTTAAAGAGAATCAAAGGGCCTCCTCCTAAGGAGGTGTTTATGAGGGGGAAAACAGAGATGGAATCCCGGTCAGGAGACTGTAAAAATTGTCGTCCATCCCTGGCATTGACAATCCACCCTCACCTACCCAGCAAAGTGTTGCTTTCTGTTCTACCTTGGCTCTTATACCCTAACAAGCCCATACATTCATAAATCCTCAGACCACTACACGCTTACACGTGGGCTCATGGAAATATTTTACATATAAAGAAAATAGGAACACATAAAAAGGTAAACAATGTATAAACTGTATTTAAATGTATTTCTGGACCTCTGATAAAGAACAAAAATGTAATTTAATAAATGATGACACATAAGCGACTATCATTGATGCATTGCATTCCTTAGGCTACTAAAGAGTCAACCCCAGTAAAATTGGTGAACTTTGACATGCAAATGTGTGCTGTTGACCAATAGCAAGCCATCCTGACAGGGCTGACCTTTGGTGGAACAGAGAGCAAGACCATAGAGGAAGCTTGTGTTTGTGCTCATTAGCTGTGTTGTACCAGCCACTTTTATGCAACCCTCCTGTGTTAGATTTTAAACTGCACCACAAAAGAGGCATGGTTTGCTTACTAGCTTGACATTTTTTTTACTCTCCCTTCAGTAACTGTTTATTTATTGAAAATCTGTACAAAAAACAGTGCTAGGATGTATGCCATCAGTTAGCTCGCCAACAGTAGTTACCAACTAGCCATCAGTTGTCACTACACTTCCAGGCTTCCCATACCACATATATTGCAAAGTTGCATGGATAAATTTCACTGTGACACTTTCCGGTGTGGCCAAGTCGTAACTCTAATTTCAACCACTACGCCTATCACCTTATCTTACATCTTATCTAAATCTAATCCTGACCTTGACCCCGAAACAGCCTTTTGAAGCAGTAAGTCACGGCCAAAGGGTTTTTGTTTTCCAAAAACGTCCTCACTCTTAAGGTCTAAAACTCAAAATGGTCCTCACAAAGATAAGTACGCAAGTAAGCATTCACATAAACATGCACCCAATCCCTCACCCTTATTTGAACACATATGCACACATACACACACCGCTGCTGATCAGCAGCAAGATGAGCCTCTGCTCATGCATAGCTGAAAGGCAGTTTGCTCATGTGGATAGCATTGCAATCTACATAGGCTACATAAATCAGGGCAAGCCAATGTGATGAAAGATTTAATCTCAGTAGTCTTCAGTGGACATGGAAAATCCATCTTCCCAGACGAGAGGTCCATTTCCCTTAATGCCCCCTAACAATGCCAGCTCCATCGAAGGCCGAGATATTCGGAGGCAGATGGTGTCTGTCTGAGAGTGGAATCGTCCTTTGAAAACCAAATGAGTCCCATTTCTAAACGCTTCAGATCTTTGGCTACCATTTCATTTATTTCTAACTGAAATTAATATTTTTTAAGGAGGCCTTGATGGGAATGTAGCATCAGTGACAGATAAACATTTCATATACACACACAACATACTTTAAAATGAAACAAAAAACAAAATTCAAATTGCAGAACATTTAAATAGAAATCAATGTTTTTGAAGAAAGGTGGACTGGAAATGGTAAGGGACTGATTTTTACAGCTCAAGATTATTTTTTTTGCACAGATGGCAACTCACTGGGACACACCCAAACAGCTGCTGCATAATCTGTCCTTCGTTAGATGACTTGCAATGTTGATTACCAATTTCCTCTGACAGTCATCATTATTTTTAAGATTCCTTCATGTATCATTTATAGTGCATCAACTAATGGTGTCAGTTTGCTGATGGGTGTGTGTTTCTGACTGGTGCAGCATTTGTGATTTTCATGCCTTCTGTACTGTAGTGAATGTACATGCAAAATCACAAATACATACAAAAATGTGCTTAAAATGTATTTTTATCTATAATTTTCTTACACAACAGAGGGATGTTAAAAATATTTTTTTGGCCATCACTGAATAAAGAGGATTAGTTTTTCAGCCGATGTGAATCAGGCCCTTAGGAAGTGCGCTAAAATTGGACATAGTGGCCAAACATTGGAATTGCAACTCTTGGCTAGTAACGTGTTTATTGCTCAGCCAGCATTGGCAAGCAAGTGAGTGTAAACAATGCAAAAGATTGTAACTATAGAGAGAAACCTTCTCCACCAATACAAAGACTGACTGACGTTTCTGTTGATGTTTTTGTTTTGTTTGTGTTGCTGGCTTGAACTTGACCAAATTACTCCCAGAAATGAAGATAAATCTTTGAACACACACAGCCATCTGATTGATTGCAGTACACGTAGTTCAATCAGGAGAGACTTGTTTGCAGATAAGCAAATTTATTGTAGAGCTCAAATACAATTTTAAAAGTATTTGGCATTTAGACTCCATTGCTATACAAATCTTGTGTATATCTATATATAGGGGTAGAGAACCATCAGACCCCCCAATGGAATCTAGACAGACCAGACCGACGGAGGCTCCGGACCGGTCAGCTGGAGTAGAGGAGTGTAGGTGGAAGGGAAGGTGGAGGGTTGCACTCTTTGCTAAATGGCAAAGGGAGAAACAATTATTTAAAGCTGGGTTGTGACTCTGTGATTGGTTCCTGCCATTGTGTAACGAAGATGACCGCCTCCAACAGCTGATTCGAGTTAGGTAGAGCATTGATTGAGAGGGAGTCTTCCTGGAAGGACTTACACTGAGATACATTTCAATCAGGAGAGACTACAGTGGTGTGAAAAAGTGTTTGCCCCCTTCCTCATTTCCTGTTCCTTTGCATGTTTGTCACACTTAAGTGTTTCGGAACATCAAACCAATTTAAACAATAGTCAAGGACAACACAAGTAAACACAAAATGCAATTTGTAAATGAAGGTGTTTATAATTAAAGGTGAAAAAAAAATCCAAACCACATGGCCCTGTGTGAAAAAGTGATTGCCCCCCTTGTTAAAACATACTAAACTGTGGTTGTCCACACCTGAGTTCAATTTTCTCTACCACACCCAGGCCTGATTATTGCCACACCTGTTCACAATCAAGGCATCACTTAAATAGGAGCTGCTTGACACAGTAAGGCCACCAGAAGATCCTTAAAACTACACATCATGCCGAGACCCAAAGAAATTCAGGCACAATTGAAAAGAAAGTAAATGAGATCTATCAGTCTGGAAAGGGTATAAACATTTCCAAAGCTTTGGAATCTAGTGAACCACATGAGAGCCATTTCCACAAATGGCGAAGACATGGAACAGTGTGTCCTTCCCAGGGAGTCCGGCCGCCCAAATTACCCCAAAGCGACGCGACGACTCATCCAAGAGGTCACAAAAGACCCCACAACAACGTCCAAAGAACTGCAGGCCTCACTTACCTCAGTTAAGGTCAGCGTTCATGCCTCCACCATCAGGAAAAGACGGGGGCAAAAATGGCCTGCATGGCAGAGTTCCAAGGAGAAAACCACTGCTGAGCAAAAAGAACATCAAAGCTCGTCTCAATTTCTCCACAACACATCTTGATGATCCCCAAGACTTTTGGGACAACATTCTGTGGACCGATGAGACAAAAGTGGAACTCTTTGAAGGTGTGTGTCCGTATATCGGCGTAGAAGGAACACTGCATTTAATAAAAGAACATATACCAACAGTAAAATATGGTGGTGGTAGTGTGATGGTCTGGCTGTTTGCTGCTTCAGGACCTGGAAGACTTGCCGTGATAAAAGGAACTATGAGATTCTGCTGTCTACCAAGATACGTGAAGGAGAATGTGTCCGACCATCTGTTCGTGTACTCAAGCTGAAACGAACTTGGGTTCTGCAGCAACAATGATCCTAAACACACCAGCATCCACACCGAATGGCTAAAGGAAAAACAAAATGAAGACTGGAGTGGCCTAGCCAAAGTCCTCCTGAATCCTATTGAGTTTGTGGTATGACCTTAAAAAGGCCGTTCATGCTCAACTCTCTAATATACTGAATTAGGACAATTCTGCAAAGATGAGTGGCCAAAATTCTCCAGGACGCTGTAAAAGCCTCAGTCCACGTTATCGCAAATGCTAGTTGCAGTTGTTGCTGCTAAGGGTGGCCCAACCAGTTATTAGGTTTAGGGGCAATCACTTTTTCACACACGGCCATGATGGTTTGGTTTTTTTCACCTTTTAATATAACACCTTCATTTACAAATTGCATTTTGTGTTTACTTGTGTTGTCCTTGACTATTGTCTAAATTGGTTTGATGTTTCGAACACTTAAGTTGCCACAACTGCAACGGAACAGGAAATGAGGAAGGGGGCAAACACTTTTTCACACCACTGTAGTTGCAAATGTACGACACCTTTACACACGTTACAAAATATACATTTATTAGGACAACAGCTGAATTGATTTAGGAGTGCATCAATTAATAGTTAGGTCTTCCCAAAAGAATTTACGCTGAGCTACATAACTTAATTGTCACACCACTAAGAAAACTCATATATTAAACAAATGTGATCAAAGTTGCTATCAAACACAGCTCCTGCACTGCTAAGTTGCATCTGTGACATTTGCAGAAGAAATGCCACCTCAAAGCAGCTCGTACACCTTCGATGTGCTTGAAGCAATACAAAACAACAGAACAACAGCTTGCCATGGTCCGTAACCATGGAAATGTATTCGGCCTCGTTCAAGAGAGAAGCTCACGGTCCATTTTGAATAACCTTTCACTGTCACTCTATCCCCGATCACACATGAAGGATTGTATACTCGCTCCACAGATGAAATACAACAGCTATTTGTTTCATTGTCATGGGTGACTTAAAATGGTGGTATGCACGGAAAAGCAGCCCCCCCCCCCCCT
>NC_045742.1:7831920-7879994 GCF_008692095.1 Etheostoma spectabile
TGCCAACAAGCAGCTACAGGGATGACACAATGTACTGGAACATGAGAAACCCAGCTAACACAGTTGCCATGACAACTCTGCCAGAGGATAACTGTTTTAAACACTACCCACTACCCTGGCTGCCTCAGAAATATGTTAGTCTTCTTTGCTCTGTATGGCATTGGTGAGATGCTTTGGTAGTTACTCAGGGTATCTAATCACTCAGTGTGGTGATTAGACTACTGCACTTCCAGAAAAAGAGTTCCCCCCCATCAGAACTACAGACCTGTGAAAGAAATAAACACTAATGGACCATTCTGTTGTTGGCTGTGAAGAAATTAATCTCTTCACCATCTCAGTTTCTATTCAGTACCACATTAAAACAAAATAAAGGAACATAACGTTAATGACAATATTGCAATATCAGTTTGTACATTGTTCTTTGTTGTTATTAATATATCATCAGTCACCAGGCTTTTGACATTTTACTGCTTTTTTTAGTGTAAGCAGGATTTGGTTTGCGGGCCCCCCTCATTGTAAAGTGTTGCCACTTCACTTGGCACCAAACTATCTTGTAAATATTATGATAAGCAAGTCAATTATTTACTTAGGCTAGCTAAATTGTCCATTTTGCCCCTCTTTGAGCTAATTATATTGCCACTATTTGTTATTTGTTAAAAATGGCATGTTTTTATTTTTGGAGAGCATTTATACCAATTTAGAGTATGGGGCCCTTATCAACTGCTTATCTTGCTGAATGGGTAGGGCCGGTTCTACAAGTCATTATAGTATTAATGTTATGTATGACATAAATAAAGTGCATGTTAGAGTTCCCAGTTTTTTCTGTCTTTCACTATATATTCAATGGTTTTGGTATCATCCTTTTTCTTACTAATTAGTGCGCACAGTTATTGGCCATCTGGTGAAGACATTTTGAGTTAATTTACTCAAAGAGCTATTCAATTATCTTCTATCTAAACCAGTGATAACAATCTTTGCAATTGTAACTTCTTATAACAACATAACTGTGAACTGTCTTTGAGACTGATCATTACAACTTTTGAAATTGCTAATGCCTCAGTATAATGCATCATGGTTCAAAGACCAAAAGTCTATCTTGATGGATTCATTCATTCTGGCAAAATCTGAGACAAAATGAACAATTTTCCAGTTCTGGGCTTGTTCTTATGAGATAACAATTAATTCTATTGATCCCTAAGGCACAACCAGATTCCAATTAATTAGATGAAACAATTATGTATGACCTATTTATCAAACAAATATTTCCACCAAAGGAAACAATGGCCATTACACATTGTAATCTTGTTCTGTCAAGGTTAACATCCCTTTGCGGTTGGGGTTTGCAAGGCACAAACAACTCCTTGTCAATGGCCATCTGAATCAGTGTGATGTAAATTACTCTGATCCTGCATTAGCATTGCTGTCTTAGTAGGTAAGGTGCTAAGAAGACTGGACATTGCTGTCCTCTGCCATAAACCTGCAGCTGCTGCTGAGCTCTATGGTAGAGCTGGTCATTTCAGTTGCATATGTTTTGAAATTTCCGTGCCGTGACATATCCACAGTATGTTCTATGTTCAATTGGCTTATTAAATGGGTAAAACAGTCAATTATTTTGACATAACTTGTCAACTTGGTTAAATTCTGGTGACATTTATGTGGTGTGTTGTTTTAAACTAGATAGAACAATGACAGTCTTGACATTACCTAAAACAAAGGATTGAAAGCAATGGTTCAGGTATTTGACAGTGAGTGTGGTCATTCATTGATGAAATTAGTGATCACTTCTGGTTATAACAAGCTTAAATCAAGCTTAAAGCGGCTGTGGCTCAGTGGTAGAGCGGTTGCCTACCAATCGGAAGGTTGGTGGTGCGATCCCTGCCCCTGCAGTCATTGTCGAAGTGTCCTTGGGCAAGACACTGAACCCCGAGTTGCCCCCGGTGCTGCGCATTGGAGTGTGAATGTGTGTGGATGTTTATCTGATGAGCAGGTGGCACCTTGTACGGCAGCCCCGGCCACAGTGTGTGAATGGTGAATGTTTCCTGTAGATGTAAAAGCGCTTTGAGCAGTTGTTAAGACTGGAAAAGCGCTATATAAATACAGCACATTTACATTCACCATCATTGCTGCATGAGAATTTTTGTGACATTACTGCCTTTTAATGAGGCCAAGGCAGGCAGTCAGACATTAGTTAATAAAGCTGCAGATGAAGAATGGCCATGGCTGTGCTATTGACTCCTATTGGGGCGGCAGATTCAGGCCATTCTGTGTGTTCCTTCTGTCATCATTAGTTTCAGGCCAGGGAGGATCCTATCAGATCAATTGACAACCAGCAATGTGAAATGTTGGAGGAGAGAGAGATAGAGAGAGACAGTGCTCACACTGCTCAGGCTGATTGCTCACATGGGTGAAGATTCATTTTGGTTAACCATCCCTCCATGCTGTGATTGGCTGAACTAATGGACCATGAGCACACTTGATTACACAAAGGTGGTGAGACTGATTGGTGGGATGATAGCATTGCTCCTAGGGAATGTAACTTCAATAAGTAATTTCCACTTAGAAGAAAAACAGAACAGTAGTTAAAATGTTGGTTCTCTTTCTAAAGTCAGACAAACAACATTTTCTTCACATATAAAAAGTTCAAAAGCAATAAATGGCAAGAAACCTCGGGATATAAAGGAGCTAAATGCTTGCCATGTGGCCATAGGACAATGCTAACCTTTAAGAAGCCATTGGTCTTGAAATTAAAGCTACAAGTACAAAAAGCTAGACTGATCATGGTTATGCAAATCTCTTTATTTAAAACAAGGCAAACAGCAATATGGTGCTTAAAAAGGAATGGAACTTACCTAACCTATAAAAACTAAAAACAATAAGAATTGCTTATGTTTGTATTTACCTTTAAAAAGCATGCATGTTGCTGTTTTAAAGGAAAAATACAGTTTTTTGAGATAATCTGGCTTTATTTCAAATATGTTACAACTAAAGCCTTCTGTCATTTAAGACATTAGGTTCTAGGAAGACATAAGAAGAAGGCTTAATTCTTCAACACATTAAGCTGTAGAGGGACAGATACTCTCATACACTTCTATCTTTCAAATTCCAAGACTTTACTCACTTTTAATATTTAAATTATTGTAGGAAATGGTTTAATATTCAAGCTAATCATTGTCTGTCCTTTTTTATTTTCAAGTGACTCCCAAGCGCCTGTCAAGTTATAATAATCTATGGACATAGATAACATATTTTCTGACTGCTGGTGATGTGTACTTGGGTTATGCTTTTATCATAACACCTCTTGCATATCATAACCCTAGCTGTAAACTGTCCATGAATCATGTCTCCATGTGAGACACAGTATGTTCTCACTGCTCTCTAGCTTTGGTAGACATTCATTTCCAATGATCAGGATATGTGAGTGGAGTGTTTCTGGAGTATGCAGGGAGCAGAGTATAATTTTAGCCAAGAGTGAAGAGTGCCTTTTTAGAAAGTCAAAGTGTTTTAAGACACTGTACTCTGCCCCACAAGTCCAACACATCACATATGCACATCCTACAGTGTCATGTAGTAAGAACATCAAAGTTTGAAAAGATGGGATGAACTCAAACAGTTCAAATAAGGTAAAGTCTGCACAATAATATAAAAATAAATAATAATAAATAATATTTAATTGTACAGACTCAGGCACAGAATGTGAACTCAAACAGTGACAGTGAACCTCTGCATATTATCTATCAACTCAAAGGGAAGTCAATTTGGAATAATGAGAACACATAGCTTCACAGCTTGGCTCGATATAGCCTACAGTAAAACCAAGATATCAACCAAGTACCAAAGATGAGCTACTGCCTTTAAAACAGATCTGGTTATTGGTAGAGAACTAATGCAGGAAATTAAATGAGTTCAAATTGATTTTAGGTAAATGGATTTATTAATTAAGCAACTCGTAAGCCAATCGTATTGAGAGAAACAATCTTGTTTTCCTGCTCAGAGATTACTTATTAGTTATTAACATCAAACACAAAATTGCATGCCTGGGAGAGATACTTATTGATAACGGTTACCTTGGCCTAGGATTCATGTCACATTCACAACTTTTTTACATGTAAAAAAAACAATCATCCTCTTATGTTAAAAAAACACGAAAAGAAATGAACAGGTGCTGAAGAAATAGTTGATACAACACCCAGTAAACAGGCCACTCACTATAAGGAGTAAGTGTGGTCAAACATGATTTGAATACGATGAAATACACTTCAAGGTGTGATGGAAAATGAATAAAAAGTACTGTAGAGGAACATACTGTGTAGCCTGATAGGGAGAAAAAAGGATTATCTTTATAGAGCAGAGGGAAGTCAACCATCTTCATGGAGATATGTGACATTCATTAGCACTGAGCAGAAGGAAGGTGGACTAAATAAGTCGCCTCATCATTCTGCTGCTTTAAACTCAAAACTAGGGGATTTATTCTCCTCCATGGATTGTAACACGCTACAAAGGCTTAGCCTCAAGTTGCCATGTAGACAAAATCCTGTACTTACAAAAACACAGTTTTTAAAGAATAAATCTTAATTTATTGTGTTTGTTTTTGTATTTTGAAAGTAATACAATTGGAATTGGGTCAGATATAATGAGGGCCGGGAATGCTGCAGTAAATGATTAGATTATCTAAATGGGAAAATTTCATTTACATTGACCATTTTTGAAAAACCTTGACAAAGTGTTCCTGACTTTAAAAAAAAAGGAAAAAAACTTTGGGTGCAAAATTCCTACAATATTTATTCTTTGAAAGCAAACAAAACTATTAAATAAGCAGGTAATTATATTCTGTAAACTCCTTCTTCTTCTGCTTACTTCTACATACTTAAACCATTAGCATGTAAAAATGATGTACAAAATAAAGGTCCTTGCCTACGCAGGTAGGTCAGTTATCTGGCTGATTAGCCAGTGAATTGTGCTTATTTTAGTCTTGGTTGCCAAAGCTCTATAGGGGTTTTGGGGCCAAACGGCAGTCCGGACCCGTTGATTGTCAACTTTCTTTGAGACAGCCCAAAATTGTGAAATGTTAAAGGGTCTTAGTGCACAAACTCAGGTGTAACTCTGTAAGGTGACTGCTGCCTTAGTTCATTAAGATTGTTGACATGAAGTTACTCCCAGCAAGGCTTAACCCAGGCTCAACCTGAGGGCTAATCCGTCAGAGTAATTGAAAACATGTGTAGGTGTGCAGAGCGTTTAACAGGAGAGTCGGAGTGTCAATAAAGCACACGCTGCACACAACCCTGAAGAGTGGTCTAATCAGGGAAGATAACTGAAACATTTGTGATTGGAAATTTGACCACAGGTGTGTGTGTGTGTGTGTGTGTGTGTGTGTGTGTGTGTGTGTGTGTGTGTGTGTGTGTGTGTGTGTAAGTGTGTGTGTGTGTGTGTGTGTGTGTGTAGGGCTTTCACTACAACTACACAGCCAGTTGACTACTTTATGTATGTAAACAAATAATTACTTTGAGTAATGATGAAAGATTTGGATTGGTATTTAAATATGTTAACACTTCATGGTCCATCTCATTTAAACCTTTCTGTGCGTTCAAAACATTATTTACCAGGGTTAAAAAAAAAAAATGTTACATCGCTTGTTCTGATACTTTCCTCGGAATGAATAGTAACTCATAAATAAATGACACAGAAATAAGAGATCAGTCACTTTTATTTAGAAAGAGTCCCAAAAAATAATCAAGTAGCACACATTCCATATACAAAATGTCAGTGAGAATAGCCTGAATATGCGATGAAGTTGGTAAGCAACTATGGTAGATGTTTATGTTGTTGTTAACAGAAACAACAGTGATAATAATAATATAGATTACCTCCCTTTGTGTTGCCGTGGTTGACTATTTCACATGTCAATTTCACAAAAGAAGCTAAAATAAAATGTGTCTTATAATTAGATGTGCTTGTCTCTATAAGTTTTGTAAGTAACTTATGGACAGCATAACTGAAAAAATATACAGTATTTTCTAAATTAGTAACCAAATTTAGTATTGAATGGAAGCAGAGTAGCTCTGACGCCATAATGAAAAGGGGCTTTACGTTTTAAGATTCAGACTTTTTATATAAAATATATGAATATTTGTATATACTGTATGTCTAACATTGTATTTCCAATTTTAAACAATTAACCTCACAACTTCAACATTTAAATGAAAATGCATGTTTGGCAGTAATGAAATAAACGTATGTAGTATTTTAGGCAACAGCATGCAACTGGTGCTACTTTATTGTCAGATCAATGCAAAATACATGGAGACTGGAAAACAAAGCGTAAATGCTATTTTATCAGCACTGTCATTGCCACCAAATGTACATCTAGTTACAAAAGTTACAGAATGTATCATTTACATTCACTGAGATGACAGTGATTGATTATATTAAGACTATATTAATATCTACTGTCACTAAAATTTGGCACTCTTACTTATTTGGCATTTGAAACCACCACGAAAACCATGTGGATGTTGATGCCTCTTTTTGATGTCACTTCAAAATGTGATGCGATAATACCACACCATACTATTTTTGTTTTCCATTGATGGCATGTAAACACGTGAATTTCCTCTTGAAAGTAGAACCCTGGTTCTCGTCAGAAAAAAATACAAACAACAAAAGCACTAAAGCAAACAAAGAGACAAAAGTATAAAGCAAAAATCGCTGCACCAACTCCAACAAGAAAAACATAGAAAATTCGATTCCAAATGTCAAGCATTGACATATATTTCATATCAACACCAAATGTTAAAGAATAAAATATACAGGAAAGTTTAGAATAGGAATTAATTACATGACTTCAACATCTCAGCCCCATATGCAATGTATTTGGCTTTAAAAATATGGAACTAGAAGCTGTTTAGTAATTTTTACTCACACATTAAGATGTTTATATCCAACCAGTATGTAAGCAAGTTTATTTAAAAGCTATTTTGTGAAAATACATAAAAATATTTTTTTTTTTCAGATAAACTTTTTTTTCGAGATTTTCTTAGAAAAAAAAGGACAATTTCACATCTTAATGCAGATGATATCAAGTGTGCTTGAAAATCCTGTTTGGCGGTGGTGGCTACAGAAACTGTGTGTTATTGACAACATCTTTCCTTGACGCGCGCACACACCCATGCTCTTCACTCAGCCCCCCCTCCTCCATACACACAGACATACACACCAACAGTTGTGATGACTGACTCCTAGAAGCAGCCGTTGGCGTCAATCAAGCCCTCGTTTCCGTCTCAGTCCAGTCCAGACAGTAAGATAGGAAAGCATGGTGTCATCAGTTTAGAAAAAAAAGAGGCTCCCTTTTATATTCCGAGATGTAATTCCACTCAGAGAGAAAGGTGTTTTATATGGTGAGAAATAGAGACAGAGAGCAACAATACAAGTCTTTGTGAGACACAAAATGAAGCCTCCATCTACTACCTTTCCTTTTTCACCAGACAGAGACAGAAAAAGCGCCGGAACAGAAGGAGGGCGGGAAGGACAGAAAAAGAAAAAGAAATCGCTCTATATAAACCATTGTAAGGCACTCAGAAGTTTCTCATTGATCAGGACAGATCTGTCAGGCTGACGTTTAGTCCCATGTCAGGTCTCGCGTAAGGGACAGCATGGACAGCTTTAGGAAACTCTGGAGTCATCACCCGACCATTCTCCCCGGTACTCCCAGTGACGGAAAGTCTTGCTTTGTTTCTCATGGCGTCCCCAAATGTCATCTAAACACATGGAAGTCACGTGTACACGCAGACACAAGCAATCACAAACATTAACACATTCACATCCACAAGAATCCATACACAAACAAGGAAGCAACATGTTAGGTTAGAGCATATCCACATCTGTAAACTTAAAAGATTAAAAATGTTCAAAACATGACAATGTAGATGAGAACTAAATATGATCTCCATGGTTAACACAATGCAAGATTCAAATGATCATGTAAAGACTTTTGCATGGTCATTGCAAGCATTATTGTTGAAATGTGTTACTAGGACAGAGGTATTATCAAGCGTGGCCATCAACAGTCATACATGAAAATGGTTTCAAACAGCAAGGAAACTTAAATGGACAAACACAGTTTTAATTTTTTCAAAAGGGGAATATCTCTCTCTCTCGCTCTCTCTCTCTCAATAAATCATAAATCACCAGTACATACGATCCTTTGGCCAACCTCTTCATTCACTAACACTGAAGTATGGAAAGGATGGAGCCAAAAAAGCGTGCATTTGGGGGGAATTTATGAAAACCTCGTTCCCTACCCCCTAAATTTTTACACTTTCGATCCCATATACGTTGTAACCTTCCTTATAAGTTGCAAAATTCTGTGAATTCTGCGAGGAAGTTGGGTTAATATTCTGTGCATTCTTTGCCACCTTCATTCGTTTCGCCTCGGCTCGGGACTTGTAACAGAACTCAATCAAGGCCACCAGCATGGCCAAACCGAGTCCCCCGACCAGAATGTAGAAGACCCCAGCCACGTTGCTCAGGCTGAGGGCACTCGTCTTCTCCTGCAAAATGCACACGAGACAGAGGTCAGCGGCAGGGCAAGGGTGAAAAGTTGAAAGATTTAATAATGCACATGAATAAAACAATCACATCCACAACAAAAACTAAAAATGCACAACAATGCACCACTATACCTAATAACAATAATAAATTTTTTGACAGCCAATAATATCTAAAAAGCACAGAAAATAACAAGACATAACACACAGGTGCTTTTTCATTTTGGGTAAATTTAAAGCAATGTGGGTAAGGTTAGTACTATAATCATAATGAAATGCAGCAGCCGTTTGTATGCAGTGCATATCAAGTCTATGTGTTGTGGATCTACATCCAAAATTTGTACTGTACAAGGACCATTTACATGGGTTGCCCATTACAAAGGGCTAAGCTGTTACAAACGTGCTCAAAGACCTTACTTATAGACAGAGACAAGAAGGAAGACAGCTTACTAATAAACCAATTGGGGTCTGACACATACAGTACAGTGAGTTTTCTTTAGCATTTAAAACACCCATGTATTCATTTAAGGTGGATGCCAAATGGATACATAGGGCTCTACCTTGCAAAGTGGTGCACAATATATATATGTGTGTGTGTGTGTGTGTGTGTGTGTGTGTGTGTGTGTGTGTGTGTGTGTGTGTGTGTGTGTGTGTTTGGGGAAAGGTGACAACATGGCAGCCATAGACAACACAGTTACAGTTACATATTTTAAAGTTTGGAGTATTTAACTGACAAGACAGAGGTGAGTATCAATTATCAAGGAAAAGAAACAAGTGCCAACTGAGGAAAGAGAATCACTCAGAACAAAGTGCTTCGTTTTTTCACACAGATCATTTCATTAATAATTGATGTCTGTGATATTATGGAGCTTTACAGTGGAAAAAAGGTAGGTGAAGGAGCAGTTGGCTATTTTTTTTTTTTTTTTTTAGAAATGGTGGATTTTTTATAATTTGTGAGATATTTAAAGTGACAAGAATGAGAGGTAACTGTTGTCTGTGAAATCAGTGTGAACTTCAATAATAACACACTAAGATCAACACAAGACCACGCAAAAAAACAACAACACAAGACTCACACAGTACTACACAGTGAAAGACAGTGATACAAATACAACAAAGGACAGTTAACACCATTGGACACCCTTAATAGATGGTCCAGAGATTAGCCAATCACTGTCAGATTTCAGTATTCAGTGCTGTGAGCGTTTCTTTTGTGTAGCTGTGTCCAAATTTTTAAATTGATAAATATCTCATGAAAGCTTTTTTGTAAGAAGAAAGCTTTCCATTTCTTTTGTTGTTGGAAATTGGGGAGCTGGAAAGAGGATTTACCGGGTCATTTTAATAAAAGAGTGCACATTTCAAGAATGACATTACATGCATTACTATATTATAAAATAATTTAAATGGTATTAATCATTAGTAGGTCTGCAGGCATTAGTAAATTACATCTTACCAAGGCATCTCATGCTTTGTTTGTGCATTTGCTTGAAATGATTTATCATTACTTTAAATGGGGTCATTCCCTCTAATAATTATGAGTGTGCTTAAATCACATAGAACCTGCAGCGACTAACCTTACTTCCAGAGTCCTTGGCTCCACATTCACCCTTATCGTACCACCATTTGTTTTTCAGCTTGTCTAAGACTCCTTGCTCACTGAGTTTCAATACCGC
This sequence comes from Etheostoma spectabile, assembly GCF_008692095.1. NCBI lineage: Eukaryota > Metazoa > Chordata > Actinopteri > Perciformes > Percidae > Etheostoma > Etheostoma spectabile. Next base: position 7,842,134 of record NC_045742.1, read on the forward strand.
AAGGTTTACTGGCGTTCTTCACGTGGAAAATAACATAAATAACATTATCAATGTTATTTTATGTTATTATTACATTTACACTGATTAAACTTTTTTTCTGTCTTTGATTCTCTTTCTTACATTTCTTTCTCTTCTTTCCGTTGCAGTGGCGATAGACGTTGATGCGCCATTTGGCCTAAGCAAAAGCGAGTTTTGCAGAGCCAAATGTGCATTAACGTATCGCCTGAAGTAAGCAGCAAGGGCAACAGATATACTGTATGTCCAAGTACAGTAAGCCAATGGGAAGAGGCCAAGCTACTGAATTCATGCTACATGTCTTGGACTTTCTTTAGAGACCTGATTGTCAGCTACTGACAGGCTACGTACTGATGATTCACGTTGCTGAGGGTTGCTAGCTTTGCGGCTGATTCAGCAGGTGACTGGCCTGCTGTCAGTGTGGATTGGGATCCTGTGCTGGTTTGCTGCTTACTTTTGGGAGTTGCAATGAGTTACCCATCACTTTGCTCACTGGGGCTGACCTTGGAATCACCTCCCCCGCTGCCGCACTCTCCTTTGTCGTACCACCATTTGTTTTTCAATTTGTCCAACAGGCCTTGCTCATTCAGTTTTAGTACTGCGAGGTTAACCGCATTTCTTGAAACGATAAAACATACTTGTAAGTCAGGGTGAGCCACTTATCAATTGTCTGTCTATCACTCCCTCATTTTAGAGTTAAAAAAAATAGATTTGTGTCTATTTTCCCTCCCCCCCTACTCTCATGGCATTTGGGTAGTTATATCACAAAATAGCTATATTATGTAATCAGGATCAAATGTGAGTGTAACATGAACGTTTGTCAAAGGTGGCAGAGCTTAGCCGTAACACAACAGAGAGGACAGAGTGCTAAGACTAGGGGGACTAGTGGCCACAGCAACGTACTCACATCCACAACATACATATAACAGTGTCTGGCAAGTGACTCCACTAAAAGAGAGACAGCAAAACAGCAGTAATGGGGAAAAATGGTTAGACCTCATGGAAATATGTCAAAACATGCAAAATCCCCTCAAGAAATCACAATCTTACCCAACTACCCATTCAATTATCTATGTGTTTAGGAATGGAGGGAGTTTTTAGTGCAACTGATCCAATTGAGGGGCACATTGAGTAAAAGGCTATTGCTCAAAATCAAAATGGCTTCAATAATCAACATTTGACAATGCATATTAAATACATATGGAAACCCAAGCAGTGCCACAATTAACACGTGTATACAATTTTTGTTACTTCCAATTTTTTTCCACAAAGGAAATGTTCATTAAGTCATTACAAAAAACAAGTGTACTGCAAGGGTTTAGCAAAAACACATTAAGTAAATACACATTTAACTTTGCATTCCTAAAATATCTTATCATGAACATACAAACTAATCAACCATTCAAAGTTAATCCATTGTGAAAAAGAGCAAAACGACAAGGCAAAATGTTAAGCATATAGCAAACATGGAAAAACACATAAACTAGGACAGTACTAGACAGAGAGACTGTAGGAGAGAAAACTAAATTTAGATTAAATGGGTGAAGCAATGGAAAAGGTTCAGATTAAGATTCAAAATCTTATTAATAAGAGTAACTAATTTGAAGAAGTATTAAAAACCCTGCTGAAATCCAGCCTGGATCAGAAGAATGAGTCAGAATTTACTCTGTAAATCATTAATAATAGTAATTTGGAAAGGTATTGCAGCAAATTTGTCAATTATTAAAAAAGAAAAAAATGACTAAACATTTTTTTTTTGCAATTTATCGAATTACAATAAATTGCAATGGTTTTAAAAAATTTGAAGGGGAATGGGTATTACCTCATCTCCTTATACAAACCAGAGACAAATAAGCAAAGCTACATCAGGGTAGGTGGGATACTATAACAACATTGGACACATTGTTATACTATTCCACCCACCTTAATGAGGATCCTTTCGGCGTGGCGATCCCGTAGCCTTTGGAGTCCAGGTTGCCTCCCACCTTCATGGTGTCGCAGGGTTTTCGCTGCTCGATGTACTCATTCATGGTGGACTCCAGCAGGTAGGCATACTTGCCCTTGGACTTGCGGACCCTCACTACCCCCTCAGCTGTGGTTTTCACAAACACAGAGGGCTCCGCACTGCGCATGTATGTCCACATTTTGTCAAAGAGGGCAATTTTTGAGCGCTGTTTTGGAAAAAAGACAATGGAAGAAGAACCTTTTGTTAACACAATACATTTATTAACGCTTCCAAGCACATTATTACTGCCATGAAACATTGCTTGTAAGGCTAATAGGATTTTGTTCTTAATCAAAACTTAAAATGACAATTACTATATACATTTATTTGAGGTAGGTAAGATTTTTCTTTTTTTCATGAAAATGACCTCAAGATCGCTTTGCCGGGTGCAGATTTCTGGCCTCCAAAACTTAATTTTCAGTCCACGTTGTGGGACAAAACCTCTCTACCTACTGGAATTTCAATTCTCCATCAAGGAAGATTTAATTCCCTGCACCAAGTTGTATTTTCAGAAGAGGAGCGTGGTTCACTGAGAAGTGAAGTGAGTTGCATTTAACTATTTAAAGCCTAAGCCTTGTTTCCACAGGTGTAGAATACAAAGAGAGGATCTCTTACCCTAAAAAACTCTTTAGTAGAGCCAGAGTCCAGAGTCCCATAAGCTATTTCAGTCTGTTTGGCCAGGTCCTCTGCACTTTCAATGGGAGAAACCATCCTCTCAACGGTTAGGAAAGCAGCCAGGTTAGCGGTGTAGGAGGAGATGATGATTAAAGTGAAGAACCACCAAACGCCACCAACAATGCGCCCAGACAGAGATCTATTGAAAAAAACAGATATAGAAATATCCACTTGTGTTTATCATTCAAGCACGGTTTTAACAAACCATTCAGAATCAACAAAAGAACCTGCAGTAAGTGGATGTTATTTCATAACAATTTTGTGTATGTTAAAAAAGAAAGGTTTCTAGAGGGAGCAAGTGAAGTGGTACACCATGAATTACTACAAGAGACAGATATTGTCAGATTTGTCCTATTATTTTAACAAAAATGGTCAAAAAGGTTCAAAGTATCATGTCCCAGTTGAAGAAATAAACTAACATCATATAACAATAACACTGTCAACTGATTTGAAGTCATGTTGACACCCGTCACATCATCAGCTTGAGATGTAAAAGACACGTTGATTCATCCCTCTGGAATTTATGACTCTACCCTTTCTTATAAGTGTCTGCTCTCACAAGTTATTACATCTATATATATACTGTATATATAAAACTTTAGCCGACCCGGATTTTGATTAGGAGACAGACATGACCTACAGGATGTGTAGGAAGAATAATACAAAATAAGAGAGGGATATGATATAATGTTTTAGCAACTGATTAATAAATAACTGCACAACACTCCTACCAACACGGACACTGCCTAGGTTGAAATATTTACAGCCCTGCTGGTGGCCCAATGAGGTTGTGAAGCTTATTACCTGAATCAGAGCCTTTTTTATAAATCTAAAGATTCCCTCAAGGAATGAGCAAAACGTTTGTCAAAGCTGATCATCCTCTTTCTCCATTGATTCTAGTTCATCATGCAGATACAGGTACTTTACTCTGGACTTTTATTGGTGGACCCACTAGTCTGACATTGCCAGACCTATCTCCACAGCACTGCAGAGAAAGGTTTGGCTAGTCCACACCACATTCCCGGATAGGAGAATAAATGGTTCAAGTTTGCATTTCTTTAAACCAATCGCAATTGTCTTGGGTGGTGCTAAGCCCCGTCAAGCGAGCGTCGCTCTGCAAAATACTCTCGGGAGGAGACTTTTTTTAGGTGGAACATTTTCATCTCGCAAAAAAACCCGCCACATACAATATCAAATGAAGTGAACTGTTCACACATTACAGTAGCGTGAGCTATTTAAAATAGCTGGATACATGGTTTAACATAATTTGCTCTTACCAGAGTATCACTGTGTGCGTTTTTTTCCATAGCAAATCCCCACCAAAATGTAAATATAAAAATATAAAATAAATATATTCTTCTTACATCTTTACAATCATTTCCCGGAAGAACCCAACAGGTATGATTGATAACCAAATTTTCCCTAAAAATTGCCATTTTCAGCCTGTAACATCGCGAGTTCTGGTTAATATTGAGTTTAAAGTTAACTCAAAGAAAGTGAAAAGTGAGGGACATCCGGTGTAACTTCCTTCAGCACCGGTACTATCCCATAAATGAACCGTTGTCAATATACTGTAGATTATGGACCAACAGACAGCTGCAAACACATTAGAAAAATAATAGTTGCCAATGAACTCCTGTAAGTGAAAAAGACAACTTAATTCCAAGTCATAAATGTATATAGTCAGCAGTTACTTCTGGTTGATAAGACTGAGAACAAATCAGCAGTCGTTGATATGTCTGACCTACCTAGGTGATATGTCACAGCCTTGGCGCATGAACGCTCCGAGGGAGAACCACAGGCTGTTAAATATGCCAAACTCGTTTGTTGACTCATTGGTCTGGAACTGCCCGTCCTCATACTCTTCAGTGTGCCACTCATACGGGCTGAAGCGGCTGACGAGGAACAGCACTACGCTGACACCGATGTAGGCAAAAACAATACACATCCAGATCTCGTAGGCCAGCGGGTCCAAGAAAGAAAAGACTCCTGGTTTGGATTTCTGAGGCTTCTTTATCATGATGGAGATTCCCAGAGACATGAATGGTTTGGAGAAGTCAATCACCTCTTCTCGTACCAGAGTGATGGTCAGAGGAGCCACTGCAATGTCTGCTTTCTATCAAACACAAGGACAAAATAGAATACCGCATTAAGTGGCATGTGGTGTTAATTTAGGATGTTTGTTACATCTTATTTAAGACAACTCACAACTCACCCCATAAACTAACTCTCCAACCATCCCGTTCCAGATTTTGGTCTCTGCATCTCTGGCGCCATATTTCCCATCCGACACTATTTTCAGTTGGTATTTGAAGCCGCAGTGCTTCGCTATCTCCGCAGCTAGATCTACACAGTAACCCTCGTAGCGCTCATTGTCCACAAAAAGGTCAGCGTTCTTTTTCTGCATCACATATGGAGCTTCCTGAAGGACAGAGACAAAAACACTGCTCAGCACAAGAGGACTGAATTACAAGGTTAAAAGCAATAACAATAACAAGAGATTTCACATCAAGCTGAGAAGGCATTATTGAAATTAGAGGAAATTAGAGGCCTGGTGTTATTCTGGTTGTCAGTGTGAAGACTAGACGACACAAAAGAGGCATGCTACAACAGAAAAAAAACTATCCTCTCCTTAATGGACAACATGAAATTCTAAATACCATAATCATGTAGGCACATTTAGTCTAAAAAATGCAGTTCTATTTAAAAGAAAAATTATTGAGGTTATCCTTGGCATTGAAAATGTGGCACCCTACATTGGTTGTTTCCCCAGCTACTTAAGACCAGAAGGATGACACTGAACAGACAATTAAAGCAGTTTATACTGCAATCATATGTTATAATATTTACCAAGATGGTGGTGACAATAACTGTTTTGTTTTCCATTCCTGTTGTGTCATTTGCAAAGACATCAGATTTAGTGACAGCCATTCTATCAACTTCATTCCAGTATCCAATCTGTTAGGAGAAAAAACAGAAATATTCATGAAACCTGTATGGTTAATCTTGACTGCTACTGTAAAATTGCGACTTCTCATAATCTAATCCTCAAATTTAAACCATCCACAATATTTAGAAAAAGAAACATTTAAATATATTTAAATTGAAAATGTATTGAAAGTCTTTTCTCAAAAAGGGCACCATCCAGATGCTTACCTTTACAGGGCCATTAGTCTTTAATTCCATTATGTTCACTGAGTAGTTGACTCTTTTGCCATGTTGATCAAACTGGATGTTTCCTGTCAGGCCTTCCACACGCACCTTAGAGATAGAAAACTGAACCGTTACAACATGGCTCCTTCACTAATGCTGCTTATTCACATGAAAAGAGCTGTTTTGATGTGTACTTTATTACACTATTCTGATTGAAACAGGTAGGATATTGGATGTGAGTTAATGTGGACGGAGACATGTAAGCCTGTAAGTCTCTGAATCTGTGGCTATAATGCACAGTAGAGATGGATGTTGTGTTATTCTTCTACAAAGTTAGTGCCATGATCCTAATGACTATAAATTGGGTTTAACGTTGAACATAAAGAAATTAGCGCTGTCCAGATTGGAGATGAGATTGTAGCGTGTGTTGAGAAACTTAAAAAAAAAATTCTATTTTTTTTCTTATATGCAGCTAAATTCAATAACAAAAGGGTCCATGCAGGAAAGACCAGAAGGAGGATTGATTGAATCCTGTGGAGTTTTCTCGAAAACACAGTTATGTTTAAATGCAGTGTTTCTAACCAAAACACATTGGGTGTATCTTTGAGGCCTGACAAAAATGTTAAATTTTGTATATATCTTATTAAACAGGTGCATAAAGTATGGGCTTCTCATCTGACATGGTTACCCCAACCCAGTCTTCTCCCTGTCTGTAGTCCCCGTGGGGTGGCTTAAGGCAGCTATTCATCATCTCACTGTTGCATATCCAGACTTCCTGTATACCAGACGGTGGCATCAAAGTCAAGTACTGATCAAGTCTGGATAAGCTCCTTGAGACATTATCTACAAATGCCCCAATCATCAAAACAATCTCACATTGGATGCTCTCCCCAGTTCCCCTAATGGCCGATAGGGAGAGATCAGAGACTTTTTTTCTCTAGAGTGGTAGATATACAGATAAACTGTAAAAAATCTGAGTATCCTGTCAGTTGCACAGAATCATAGCACAGTGTGACTGAAATCCTAAGTTCAGAACCTGTAGCTAGACTTTAGAATGTTATCGTCTTTTGTCAAAACACTGTACATTATGGGGAGCTCACAGAAAAACAGAAGTACATATATAACAGAATGACATTAAGGCACAAAACACAGACAAAGTGGCACTGATGTGTTTTATCTGGGTGTTTTGTTTAGGGCTAATATGGCTGCAGGCCCCAGGCTTTTGCAATAGCAAGCTCTCTTGTACCTCAGGGACCTGTACCTGCATCCAGAGGGCAGAATGTTGAAATGGCAGTTGAGTGGGTACGTACTGGGCTATTGTGATTGCATTGTGTGTGATTGCCTTGAAATTGAGCTCTGGGAGTGAGCTACATCCTTAAAAACACTTTGACTTCACTTTGGCTGTCAGGCTTCATTTCTCAGTAGGAGTTAAGCTAATGTTGTCTTGATTCAAAGCTCAGAGGTCCATCTGTGGGTAGACCTTTGTTTCTCAGTAAGTATACCTGTATGCGTCCATACAAATGGTGAAAACAACAGTCTTTAGTCAATCTCTGTGAAGCACTTTCAGTGGGTGTTGTGTGCATTTTTGAACGGAGATCTGCTGTTACCACGGCAACAAGTCTTCACCAACAAAAGGATGTGTGTATGTGCAATGTGTTACCTGTTTCAGTGCTCGCTCGATTTCAACTCCCTGGGCCCAGGGAACAGCAGGATTGGCCAGGCAGTCACCATTGTTGGCCCTCCTGGTGAATTCAATTTGCTGTTTGTGCAGGTAGCGAAAGGCCTCAGTCATCACCTGCACCGCGTCGTAGGTCAATGCTGATGTGTACTAGAGCAAGGCAATGGGAAAAGACGTCGGGAATGGGGTTGTCAGAGTGGTATGAATCCCTCAGCCTAACCCTAACTACTAACCATAATGTAAACTCTCTCCCAACTCTGATATAGCTTACATTCATGTGCAATAGACTTAAGTTCTTGTTCAAGAACTGTTAAAACTCATCAATCGGCCATTTCCTTGCACTGGGTGACATGTTCTTTCATTACATAATATACATGGGCACTGTAGAGCATTTTGAGTTGAACCAATATGTGTTCTGTCACCATAAACACTAACAAGAGCTACACATCCACAGCTGAAAATAATCCATTAAACAAACAATAAATTGGACTATTGATTGAGTAACATTTGCTAAAATTGTTTACAATAGCACACATTTATAGGGGTTATAGTTCGTTTTTGTCACTTGTTATTTGTGGACAGATTTCCCAACAACTTTACTTTCATTTCAGCAAAAAGAGCAAATCTGTGGGGTCTCAATTAGCCAGAATGAGATGCTTTGCTTCATTGCAGATGACTTTGTGACTGGTCTCAACAGGATCTGCGCATCAAAATGTTATTCTGTCATGGTTTAAGGCAAACTGCAAAGGAAGTGTCAGGTCTGTGCCTCAAACCATGGGTCTTGAAAACAGCCTTATCTCATTATTTTTATAGGGAAGAATAATTAGTTGACAAATGAGGCTAAAGATGAGCCATAAATTCAACCATTGCACTAATGGGGATGACCAACATGAGCTTAAAAAAAGTATCCTCCTCTGAAGTTCTAAACACACGCACACACCACACCACCTGCTTATTATCCTCACTGGTATTTAAGCATCTTGTCCTAATTAGAGTGCATATTATGTGTTTGGTGGTCTTTTTTATTGTTTCTGCTGTACCTATGGTCTGTGCTGTTCTGAGCTGCAAATGTCAGAGTGATTTTTCACCCTGACATAAACCACTTGGAGCAATCTGTCTTTGTGGCAATAAAACAAATCTTGAACTTTGACGATTGTGCTGACAGGAGGTGGGAGAATATTTTTTGACGTGGCATTTCAAATGTGAGTAGTTTGTATAGACATTGCAGGCATGTACAATTATATAATTTGTATTAAACATGCTAGCACTTAGCTAATGGGGCAATGTATGTGCTGTTGTATTATAGTGCAGTGTTTAATAATGCACAGTGTGAATGTTTCTGTAAAGTTGGGTGAAAATGGAGACAGCATCATTTATTTACATTAAAGCAACTGAGCCACAGTTAAGTGCTTACAAAGACATCTTTCACCAAAAAAACCACCTCGCAAATGTGCTTAAACTCACCCTTATTTTACTGTCGGCACCAGGATACTCCTTTTCTTCTAGAGCCTCCCATCTCTGGTCAAACTTGGACACCAAAGGATCTTCGAAATCAACAATCTGAAATCCTGACACATTTGCACCGCCATACTGAATTTTCGACAGATCCCCATCAATGAAACCCTGGAAACAAAAATTGAGACCCAGATGTTTATGTGATCTTAATACAAGGCATTTTGCTACGTCGAGGAGTGAACCTCTATATATTGGCACCAGCTCTACCAACTGAGCTATCCGGGCGCCCTATACAAGGCATTCTCAACACATATAAAGTGATAACACAATCTTTGAACAAACATAGAAGCTGTGTAAACTTACCAGATTGGCTATTATGTAGTGGTAGCCTTTAACATGTCTGCCAATTGTGATGACCTGCAGGGTAATGAGACACACAAATTATAAGTTTCCACTGGAATAAAGAAATACGTCTTGGCCAAACAAAATAGCATAATAAAAGTATCTGAAATAATACCCAATTTTGTCTTTTGTTATACATTTTTAAAATTACTCATGTGATTGCTCGCTATTTCAAAGCTTTTTCAGTTATCTCTATCATCTTGGAAAACTTCCTTACAGAGTTTGACAACCAGAACTAAGACAATCATACATGTAATAATAGTTAAGAGACTACACAAATCTCAGATTATATTTAGACATTATAATTTGTCACTCACAGACCTAACATATCTGACAGGCCATTATCATGGAATAAAAAAACTGTGGCGTTCACAGTCACAAATACAGCCACACAGAGATCTACAATTCCATGTACACTTCTCTTATCGTTAGAGCAGAAAAGCAGAAAATAACTCAGCTATGTACCATTTCTGTATCTCACATAAATAAGACACCTGAAACTAATCCTGCTGCTGGACTGGAACTTCTGTTTGTCACGGCCGTTACTTGAAGCAGATTTAAATAATAATGTTTAGTTTGTCCTACTGTAAGTAAATGTATTTGACACGAAGCAAAAAACCTCCACCTGAACGAATTCTGTTTTTCCTAGATAAACAGGAGCAGAGGCTGCAGGCATTGATTTCATTCAGCATTCGGTTAAACAGATGTTGGCATGCTTTAAATGCTAATCAATAAGCCTCTCTCCTGGGTAAAAGGTGGAGTAAATATAGCCTGTTTATGTGCATCTGTTTTGCCTTTAATTGCAGTTTTGTTTACAGCCTAAATGAACAATTAGTGTAATTGTTATGGTGCCTTTCTACATCTGCTTGGCTGCTGGGTCCATGTGACAATGTTGTTTTTCTAAGTGCTGTATCAAATGCAGATATTTTGGCTGAATAAAACTTTTATCCCACTGGAGTAATTAAAGCACAATAGGATTGTTAGCAATTACTGCATTCCCTTGTTTAAAAAAATACAGAAACATGTTCTTTTTCAATTTAAATACAGTGACCAGATACAAAAAGAGTGTACCAATACAATGCACAAGTTGTGTGAAGTCAAACTTTATTTTTCTGCAGTACTGTGTGTACTGAAGTTAGTAAAAGTCTTGTTTTGGTTTGTCTTCTGGCTTGACTGAGTTGTGATTTACCTAGTATACTTGGTCTGGTACAATATGACCAGTAGCTTATGGTGGCTAAGGTTGGCTAATGTTAGCAAACGTTAGGTAGAGGTAGATATTGCTGTGTTATTAATGATTCAGTTTGCTGACTCTTCTCTACTACTCTCTCACATCCTGTGCATTTCCATTGTAGTAACATTGGCCACTGTACAACAATAGTTACTCTCACTTTCAGGTGAGTCCCATGAGAACCAGCTAACACAATCAATAGATTTTGTTGCCCGATTTTGGTGTTGTAATGCTACACTGAAAACACAAATTGAAAAATATATAATGAAAACTAAAAGGAAGCAACCAAACCCACATCATACTTAGTCTACATAGACATATGTTTAAAATATCTTAGTGGATTTAGTACATTGGTGAAAATTCATATCAGCAAAATGCTTCAGCAAAAACTAATAAAACTTCCCAGGTAAGCGAGACAGACCTCTTTAATAAAAGATAATGACAAAATGATTCTATGCAATGGTAAAAATTTGCATTCCGACAGTTTAGGAAAAGACAAACCAATATGACCAGAATATATATAGGAACTGCTCAGTAGATTATATCAGCAGCAAGATAATCTCCCATTGCCAGAGCTTCCTCCACAGCGCTGCAAAGGAAGGTCTGACTTGTCAACATTCTGCGATGGGAGAAAAGGATGCTCTGGTTTTTTGGCATTTCTTTAAACAAATCACAATCATCTTGGGATGGCGCTAATCACAGGACGCAATGATGGTGTCTCTGCAAAATAGCCTCGGGAAGAAATTTGTTCTGGTGGAACATGTGTACTTTCAAAAGTTGTTTTTGTCATGCAACAGAAAACTCAGATTCCATAGACTAGTCTAGCTAATTTTTTTTAATTTAATCTTTCAATCTGAGGAGCTGTTTATCATAATCCTCATAAATCAACCAAAGTTTAAAATGCCAAGACAAAGAAAGCTTAAGGTGATGGACATCGGGACGAATATTATGGACATCCGGCATAATTTCTGGCGGCGCCTTAGCAATCCCGGAACTGCAACATCAGCAATATAGACCGGCAGCTAACAGCAACTAACAGAAACCTGTGTTGTCAGCAGTGTACATCTATGGAACCAAAACCATATCTTAAAAAAGTAGTGCATGTCAAATTGTGTAGCAAACAGGAGCAAACTGTTAGATGCTGAGATGATCAAAAGAAGATGGAGTAAGCCGACAGGCAGCATGCAAACTATTATTCCCTTTATTGTCTCCTTCCATGTCTTGGATAGTAAAGAGAAGATCATAAGAAAGAAGATAGTATCTTCCTTGTGTTTCTGTCAAACCAGAGGCCTTCCTCACCCCGTGTTAACCACAATCTAAAATTTCAACACCAAATCCAGAAGCCACATGGATATTGAATAAAAAGTAAGAAGAAGCCAAACTGGACCTGAGCAACCCACGGCAGTCAGACTCCTGTGAGAAGACACTGTAAGTGCATTATTTGTTCTAACAGCTGAAAACATGGCAGCAGCATCCCATATTCCTTTACCTGAATCCCAGTATACCTAACTTTAAAAGTCTGGCGTCAACAGTGAAACACAAAACTGTTTCACTTACTGCCACATCAAATAACACACAACAACTCCATCTCCCTTGTGCTAAAAACGGTTGGTTTGGACAACAATTCTGTCCAAATCATGTCAAGATAACCCTAGTGCAGGTTCTCAATGCAATCCTGCATTTATTTAAGTTTTGCTCTAATGGTTCATCAGGTTAAAATATTTAAAGATGTTACAGAATGTTTTTTGTAGTGGTACAGTATAGGTTTTAGGGGCTCAAAATGAGCAGAATGATCAAAAAACAATGCTCTACACTCCACCTGCTCCATGATGTCTTTCACTTTGTCCTGTTCACAGTCCAGGATCACCCTCCTTTCTTTCTTGTTCTCCAAATCTTGGAACAGGGAGCGGTAGGCCTCGTCCTTTTTCTCGTCTTTCAGGTTTCCCACATTGATGGCTGTCACTTGCCACTTCCTCTCTGCGGCTGTGTCCAAAACAACCTGCAGCGTCGTAAGCCCTGAGGATGGAACGAAAGTGAAATTAAAACATTATTCACGCTCTCTGTCTGACCGATTCATCCATGCCATTCTTTGCCACTGAGGGATTTTGGAGGACTATTGAGGTTTTTAGAGATGTCCTGCTGACAATTGGGACCACAAACATTTTATCACATTGTAAAGGTAGGAATTAAGAAAACATTATACATTTTGTTTGTCTCTTTGTTTCACTTTCAGCTCAAGTTATGTATTTAATTCTGTTTTTCCTGAAGCCACCTTTCCGAATTTTGGTGGCATATCATTTTCTATGGGCTTGTTTTAAGGTCACAGCCATACAAACTTTAGAAGTAGCACACTAGGAAGGAAAGTCATGAGAGCAAAAACCCCAATGGCAGAAGCAGAACAAATCTGAAAATAAACTCTTAACAAATGTATCAGACAAGACCTGTTCAAAACCAAGGGTACATCTTTCACTTCAGACTATCACTGTATGATTATTCAACCCCTGTGGAGGTTTAACAGAGACACAATGCCTTATGTAAAGAGCTCATCAAGATGAATCCCAGCGGTTCTGGTTTGAACCTGACCAACATGTGGGAGGAAAGTGTGTATAACAACACACTTGACTAAATCAATACCAAAAGTTTTATATTACTGATCTATGTTTAAACATGTTTTCATTTTTTTTTCTTTTCTTTCTTCATATAGGCCTAATTGTTTTAAAATTTAATTTAATTTAAGAAGTTTTCTGTTGTACCTATGGCATATTCTGGGGCAGGGCCATCACAGAAAATGTTTATTTAAACAAAGAACAACTAAAAGCTAAATAGGGAAAGTGATGGGTAAAAATGGGTAAAAAACCTGAGTCAATCTGAGTCAATCATTATTATTATTATTACGTTCATACAACAAACTCTTAATGTTTTGGCTCTTGACACAGTGACAGTGATACCCGGTTCATCCAAAATGGCTAAGTTACTGTACACAAAGCTTGAAATACAACAATGCATCTGTAACGTATTCTCTTATCGTAAATGAATGTTTTTCTGACAGACCAAAATGTTCATCGTAACTATAGGACCTCTCAGTAACATTAACACAGTAATACAGCACCGTAAATAAAAGACCTTTACAACAGCAAGTGTTGTAGAAACACTAGCTCCTTTGTCCACTAAAATCCACACAAACTGAAAGTTACATGTAGCTACTTTAAGCTTTTCATCATATCACAGAGCCTTCATTAGATGAAGTTTGCTCAGGTGTTGCTGTAGCTTTATCACTGTAGCTCCATCACTTTTCATTTTTCTGAGGACTTTTAAAAAGTCAATAATGAACTGTCAAGCTCAATGTTTAAGCCAACATGGAGGAAAAGTCCTACAAGTGGTCGGAATAATCAAATGTTTGAACATCTACTGTTCCATGACAGCTGAGGTGACGTCCTCTTCTGATGAATTGCGAATGATCTGGCAGAAAGCTCCAGAACAAGTGAACCTTGAATGGAGATAGTTTTGACAACTGTTGTTTCTAAGAAAAACAATTAACCATTTAAGCTCAATTTAATGGATGTTACTTCCCAACTCATTCTTACTCCGAAGGCGTAAAAGGAGACCTTTATCGCCACATAACACACGCTTGGTTGTGTCTCCTTTACAGTGAGTAGTATGTAAGAGAAGAATTCCGCACAGGGAGGTTGGTCGGTGTGGTGGATGGGTCAAACACAAGATTTTCACCCAAGAGAGCAGGGTTCGTGTCCTGCTTGTGTCCTTAACCGTAAGCCCACCCACAACCTTTTCCTAAACCCAACCGTCTCGTTCCCGCGTGTCACGGAATCGTAAGCCCACCCACAACCTTTTCCTTAACCTAACAGTGTCAAAAGGGACGGCAATAGTCCTGACCAAGCGCATGTTATATAACGGTAAAGGAGACCCAACCAAGCGCGTGTCTTTAGGGAAGGTATGGATTACCATGTGGCTTCCTCCATCGCGCCATCATCCCTCACTGGCTTCCCACCAGTGAAAATGGTCTAAATGTGTTTAGTTGAAGTACTCAGCCTGGCCGGAGGCAGGTTACCTCGGTTTGTTGTAGAAGTGGGTGAGTGTTAATAAAACAATCTTTACATCAATACTATCCTATGTGCTAGCCTGTTTCATTCTTTACCCCAAATCCAATCAAAACTAAGGTCTACAGTAGAGAACAGATACAAGCTGCCATTTGTAAGTCAATTAAACATAGCACCTATCCATCAATCTGTGTGCTGTCAGTTAGAGGCAAAGACCACAGTCTCCATTTGAACTTACATTCCTATCACACTCTCTATCTAGTTTCCCAGATGAATCTCTGCAGATATTGATCCCTGGTCTGCAGAGGGCAGTTTGAAAAGCAGTTTGGTAAAAAATGGTTGAGTGTTTCATTCCACGATGCTACAGCGGGGTGAATTACAGATGTAATCAATTTAATGTGACGCAGAGGTGATTTTATGATGATGGGGAGGAAAATGGAAGCTTGCAGTTTTATCTGAATTAACTATACATCACAATTACAGTAAGGTCATTATGCTGTGGTTACATTTGGCTGTTTCATCAATGCTTATCATATGAGATACCTAAAATTTAGAGTGATTTACAGAGAAGATAAAGCAAGGACTAAAGTAAAATTTTAGCCTAAAGGTTAGTTCTGCAATATTGGTGGTTAAATGATAATTCTACATGATGAGTGTCTTTGAACTGTATGTGAGAGCTGGCCTGTCCTTGAATCAGGCATCTTAGTGTAAATTGTGGCTCTATTTGTTAAAAAAAATTTATTTTGATACTTGGGTGATTTTTATATTTTCTCACATTTTAAATGGTATATGTATTATTATAAAAAAGAAAAATGATGTAGCTGCCTCATCATTGTTTTAATAATATTACATATGTGTTATTTTAGCTGTTACAAAGTTGCAGCTTCTCCCACGATGTGTAAGAGAGTAATGTTTACTGTAATGTTGAAAAAGTTTAGAGTTTAATAAATATGTACTGTATATTGATCAAAATACAAATTAACACAGTATATATATTTGATAGTTTAATCCACTCACATTGTGCAATTTCAAATATAAAAAAATAGTATCAATAACAAAATGCATAGCTTTATGTCATTGTGGTCACAGGCTTTGTGTTATGCATTATTTTATGCATTATATTTTGATAACCACCTCACTCATACGATTCGTTAACAGTCAAATCAGTGTTCTATATTAGGCCACAAGGTAACCGTAGCAACCCAAAGAGCAAACTTTAAGAAATGGATGAAAATTTGAACATAGTTTGTCATTTTACCTGTGGTAAGAGGACTTCAGGTACGTTACTTGAAAAGTGTTTCAATCACTTTTCTTTTACCCACTGATAAAGTAATTCATTTAGTAATTACTCATTGGCAAAAGCAATAAGATACATAGTTTCTTACATTACTTGCATTACTCAGTCCGTCTCCATAAAACGCTCCTTCCAAAACTCCAAAGCCTTCAGACCCACATGTTGCATCTATTGTATTAAACATATGTAAAACATATAACAGGCATTGTGGTTTAACAAGCAACCAGGAAACAATTTTGAGGCCATCATGAGCTAACTTTAACTACACAGCCCTCCAGAAGTCCTTTCCTCACAGTGAAGCTTCAGGGTTTGCACACAACACAGCCTCTAATTCTGAACATTACCCTGGTAATTCATGAAAGCACTGGCTAGCTAACCAGCTAAGAACACGCATAGCATGTGAACAACACAAGTTTGTGGTTATCAAAAGGTGCAATCCTCCTCTCTTGGATCACCATTTCCCATTACATGTAGCCCCGGCTGATGTTAAGGGGCTAAATGTGACTACAGCAAGAAGTAATGCATTACTGGCCACGGTTTAAATGGAAATGGACTGGAGTTAGTTGGGCTCAGCGGGTTGACATTGCTGAGATAAAGCCTGACATCCAAGGCTTATCTCATGGGCCTGATGTCCCTGCTCGCTATCTCTGCTATTGGGACCTAGCACCAACAAAGACGGTTGTGATTGGTTTAAAGAAATACAAACAAGCCAGAGCATTATATCCCCAATCCCAAACTAGATAGGCGTTGTAGGCAAACCATACTCCATTAATGACACAGCACTTGGAAGCGAGGTCTGGCATTACAAGACTAGACTGAAGTGGACTGAATTATATAATACAACAGTTTAAATTAGTTCTAATTAGTTCTTCAGTGAGTTAATAGTATCCATAACATTATCAAAAGGTCGGTTCACCACTGCTTACAAACTTCCAATGGCTTTCTTTCTCCAAATTGCTGCCCATCAGTCTACTCCAGATATTATATATCTATCTGTATAATGGCATTCATGATAAAGAATAATATACGGTTACACATTTATTGCTGCTCTAAATGAAGAACACAAGAAGATACTTGGCTCCACTGATGTCCTCTGCAGATCACAGACTGCTTTATGATGCATATTCAATACTATGTCATCCATTCAAACAGGCGTGTTCCAAACAATGCACTGGAGACTGAAGATGATATCTGACCTCACATTTACCACTAAACTGCTCTGGATTTAAAAGGTGAGGTGAGAATTAGGTGACATGAACTGCAAAATAATATTCTGTTATAAGAAATTGAATAAAACACTGAGGTAATCACAACTGTGATGTTGTAGTGAAAGTAAACCATAACTTCCTTATTCCCAGTGAAAAGATGATCTTTTCTCTTCGAGTAATCACTTGAAGCCTTGACTGTGAAATATTAACTTAATGCATATTGATCAACAACATCTCAATGAGTTTATGTTGGTGACTACATTGGAATATGAATAGTACGATGCAAAACTATTCAAATGAGGCAAGAATAGGCTTATGAATGATGCATAGAGGAAAGCAATTCAATACATACAATTACAGCTCCATATTAGCTATAATATCTTTGCTTCAAGCTATTGTTTCCTCACTCATCCACCATGGTATAGGTCCAACATCCTTCCCCAAGTATACTGTAAATGTCAACTTAGTGCATAATACAAACTGAAGCGCCACTTAAATCAGTAGGTAAGTGGCTATATGCTCTGTTTAAAATATATGGCAGCAGACTTTTGTGATTGCATGCAGTGCTGCAATAAGAGAAAAAAAATCTGCAAATAGTAATTTCCTTAGGAAGAAGGAACAGAGCATTCATCAACATTTAGATAGAAAATGCATTTATAAAAGTCTGACTGAGAACATGTCTGCATTAGTGCCTATCCGACCACATACATTCATTATCTAAACTGACTTACTACAACAAGCTGACAATGGTAGTGCTGGTTCATAGTCTTAATGTGCTAATAGAATTACTCATAACCAGTGGTAAATCTATTGCGTTGTCGCCCGCACAGTCACTTACAATCTCTCTCTCTCTTTCTTTCTCTTTCTTCTCTTTCTCTCTCCACAATCCAGTTGCCATGGGAATGAGTGGATCACACTGACCTAATTAGACAGCCATGCTATGATGAAATATGCACAACAGGCACTCATACTGTAGCCATCACTGACATACAATATAGAGGCAGGTCAGAGCTAGCATTAGCATTAGGACAATCTTAAACAGCAGGTTGGTACCTGCCCTCCAATTTAGGAGAGGGACAGTATTTGGTTGTGCTGTCAGAACAAGGCTGACTGGGAAGATTAGCTATGGATTCTTGGAGAAGTGCATGTGAAAAGAGATGAGATGTAGGGTACATCATAACAGATATACTGTGGTTAGATCCAGCATGTGCATGTCAGGCGAAAAGGTGCCGTGGGAGACTTTACGTGATGTGAAAAGGTAAGTTAGCGATAATAGAGAACATGCAATGCACTAAATCCCTCGCAAGCCACCAATACACAATACACAAAAATGTATTCAACCAAAAGATAGATGTATAGAATTTATTAATCCCACGTCCTATTACTTTAAGCCACTCAGTGTATTAGTTAAATGTTCTGGTAAGCCATCTTTGGCCATTCATGAAGTATCATTCAACATCTTCAAAGTGATTCCAAAACTTTTAGCGTGCAGAAAAAAAAAAGAATGAATGATTTCTCTTCTATAATGACAAGTAAAAAAGAGGGCTTAGGACGTGTAACCTTAAAGCCGAACATCCCTATCAGACAGAAAAAAGGAACTCTTGTGTTATTCCACTGAAACTGGATAACATTGAGGTCTTAATTATCTTCTTTCATTGCAGTATTAAAATAGAATGGAACTATATCTGTAGAAGCGATGTCTTTTTCATTGTGGGACAAAATGAGTAACATGCAAACAGCAAAGAGAGATAACGCACAAGCAGATTTGAATAAGAAGTAAGTCTGCATATTACATTTTCATGGTGGACAATATGTTCATCTTGCACATAATCAGATTCATGATTGCCGTTACAGGTACAAGTTCTGGGCACAGAGACACTCTTACTTCTGATGGCAACATCTATGGTTTTGCTCTACTTAAAGATGCAGACTGATAAATAATGAGTGACCAGATAATCATCAATTTAAACCTATGAGCCATCTGTGTGTGTGTGTGCGTGTGCGTGTGTGCGTGCGTGTCTGTCTGTGAGAGTATCTGTCTCCTCACTAAAAAGAGCCATTTACCCAGAGTACAGTACAAGACTGGGTAGCTGCCAGGTGTGACTGTGAGTTTACTGTGTGAATGTGAAGCAGTTCAAAGCTGAAAAAGAACTTAAACACAATACTTAACAAACTATACACAGAATAGAAAACAACAAATTGTTCAATATCAGAGTACGTTTTCAGATCTCATAACTTCAGGAGTTTTTAAGATTCTCCTCTGACACTACTGCATAATATTATAATAACTGTCTGCATAATTACATGCATAAAGTACAATTCTCTTCTGTCTACCACTGGAATGGCCAGCTGGGCAGCCAGATGCAACTTTCTATTACTCACTGTTCATATCAGCAAACACATTATGCAAACAAATCACACCTATATGTGGGATGAGTGTGGAAGTCCATAACTGCAGGACAAATCACCTCCACATGTCAAAGATGACTCTGACTGCCTCCCCTCCCCTTGATATTTCGCAAAATAGACTCTCACACATGAGCTGCTATAGTTGTTTTTATGTGACAAGCTATTTGACAGGTACCAAAATGCCTTTTACCTGTATTTACCGATATTGCGTTATATGTAGACAGTGTTAGTGCTGAAATCAGCAGATTGAACACAATCTTTGGATTGCATAAGGACAAACCAGTGCCCGTTTTATACTAGTCCACATTCACATTGTTTAAGCAAAGGAAAACGAATGGTGTCATGTTAAAATGAAAAACATTTAATTTTCAATCAAGCTATAAATATGCCTGCTCTAAATATGTAGCTATAGCCCCATTTGTATTCCATCAGACTCTGCCTCCCAGTCAAACTTCCAATGGAAACACATTAAAACAGGAAAGCAGTTATTTCCATTAAAAAAAATACATTACATTACAACAATGGTGGAAACTTTGGGGAAAACAGATCCGGAAAGATGCTGTCAAAAGAGAAATAATGAGGTTCATGACTTACCTCGATCACTGTCGTACAGGTAGGCAAACTTGTCCCACTTGTAGTACTCGATAAGGCTGAGGAGGGGCCCCTTGATATCAGGTCTCATCTGGATGATAAACTGCTGATTCCCATCCAGAGGGAAGCTGGGCGTAATGAAGGAGACATGGAGCGTCCCACAAAATGACGTGATGGTGTTGACAGACTTTTTGTCGTAGAATCCGAAAATGGCGTACACTCCTCTTGAGAACTGTGAACAGACTGAAGCAGAGGAAAGAGGTTTGTTAAGGTGTGCTTCATGATGTTTAGCACACATACTCTAAATCCTGATGTCTAGTGGGTAAAGGGTCTGCAGTATTTCTTTCATGCCAGTAATTATCTGGTCCGAACAATGACATTTTTCCTTTTTGAAACTCTTCCCACATTTATTTGCGATGCTTGCTCACAGCTCTCTGCCATAACTCAGAATAATGTATATATCCAAGAGTTTTATTACAATCCTTTACTGCACATTAGGGCCTCACACAGCTGTAAAGGGTCGCCTCTTTCTGATTCTCTCTTTCTGAATAATGGATAGCTTTCCATAAGCTCTGCCAGGGGAGTGCTTGTATTTAACAGTCAAAGATCTAATGTACATCATTCACTTTGTGAAACTTTCATAAGTTGTCCTATGTCTTTTCGATACAGTGGGAATAAACATTAATTATTAATATGGGAAAGCCGTCTTTGTTGATAAGCTGGAATGGCGCTGTCTTCTGTTTGATTTTTGCTCAGGCAGAAAACCATTCCATGCTCCTCCTATAAGAATATGTGGCAGGGAAGATATGCTAGTATATGCAGTATATGTTTCCAAGGTAGATTTCATTCCATTCTTTATGCATTTTCTTTGGAGGCCATACGAACCTAAATGATCCTCTTTTTTAGGCTCCATTTAGGGAATGCAAACAGAATTCATGATGACTCTGTGTGTTTGCACCGGACTATTTGTATTACGTCCTCATCTTGTTGACTCTGCAAAATCACCTTTGTTCAATAATTCATGACCCATGCTCAGGTACATATGGCACAGTACCTTTTCTAGCCTCAAACATTCATTATGCACCAACCAGAAAATGGCACTCTGCACCAAAGACAAACATGAATGCTGAATGTCTAAGTAATCCTGAGGTTGCAAGCTGTTCCTCTAACATTGTACCACGGTCAGCAGGTTGGCAAGTTGCTTGTAAATGTGTATTGATCAAATGTAAGTTAATCAGGCTTATTGACCTGGACATATGTGTTCTCCAATGTAATTAATCAAATGAGTCATTTCCTTTTCCACAATACTGTATAACTAGACTGACTTGCTGATGAAGGGAACTGGGGTCCATACATCATCTATTAGCTACAGTAGGTTGGTGGTGTAAGTACTGTAGGCATGCTGCCACTTCTGCACTGACTGTGGCAGCTATCATTGATTAATTGAAACATGATGGGCAAGAGGAAAGAGTGAATGCTGTGATCTTAGCAACATGGGACTGAAGGAATGTTACCAACATACAGTAATTACAATACATGTTTATGTTAAGAGGGAAAGTTTTGGAAAGGTTTATTTAATGCTTTGCTTTAATGTTTCACACATTCACAGAGAGTACTTTTTAAAGCCACTTTGTTGTACTGTTATGCACTGAGCAGCTTCATTAGTGAAGTTTGGGTAGAAATTAACAGCAGCTCATTAAAAATTGTCTCTGGCGACTGAATCAAGCTGCCTGAAGTTTTGGAGCTTTGTCTATTCTCAAACTTTGTCCCTGCTGAGCAAGACAGACTCATTTTGACCATAAAGATATTAAATTTAACTGAAAACCAATTCCTTGTGTCTCCACTAGAGTTGGGGGAGATATTCCAGGAACCCTGGGTTCCTGAAGTAAAAGTCCAATTTATGTTTTGCATAGACCATGGTAGAGTAGGTGCCTGACTTCAACAGCTTGGATAGACATGCAGCAAAATATTTGTCAATACAAAAGACAATCCTCTGTGTTAGAATGAAAAATTATTTATGTTTTGCTGGTTATACAGAATTTGCAGCCATACTAATTGTACAATCCGGTTAGCCAAAATGTCTAAGATTAAGTTGAATACTTTAGACACCACAAAATATTTTGTGAGGCTGTGAAAGTGTTACTTCAAAATCAGATTTTCTACTTAGACTCTGGTATTCAAAGCAGTCTTCTTATGATCAAAGCTACTTCATCCTTAAAGTGCCCACATTATGGTCATTTTTAGGTTCATAATTGTATTTTGAGGTTGTACCAGAATAGGTTCTGTACCATCTTTGTTGGGCAGTAGTCACACATGGGCAGTAGTTAGGTAAGGATCACTTTAGCTTGCTATCTGTTTCTCTATCTTTGGTAAATACAAGGCAGGATTAGCCGGGAGACTTCTTCTAAATGAGGGCGCACTTTCAACGTTGCGTGGAATACCAGTGGAACGGCAGTCAAACTCGTAACTTACTACTCGTGAACTCGTACCAGAAAGTTTTACTCCCAGTTACAGTTTAGACATATCACACACATAAACAACAATGGTGACCCCTGTTGATGCTGTACAGACGCCGTGAGAAATAGATATAAATATACACAAATAGACAACGTAAAGTAATTCCAAATATTGTAATCAAAACAATACACATATGATTGTGTACTACTTCAGGTCATGTTCATTAAATTAAGCCCAAAATATGTCACTGACTAGAAATTGCTAGTATCAGCTAGCGCTAGCTAACGTCAGGGGATTGTGGTGACTTTTGCCTGGAATGCTACCAAGTTGTGAGTCGTGACTTGAAGACGTAATTTGTGGGCTAAAAACTGTGTCTGGAACGCAGCATCAGGATACATCAAACACCACTGTCTTTTACCCCCTAGAGTCCCAAAACATGCAGAGCTCATCAAGAATGGCCCAAAATAAACGGAGACAAGGCCAGCTTTAATCCACCACCGGTATCTGCATGGTGCCAAAATCTTTACCGATCCGTTGACTTGAGCAATTAAATGTTCATCACAGTCAACCGAGACAAACCGTTAATGGCAGTCTGATCACCTCCATCCATCTTTGGCAACGTTTCTAATCTTTGTAGCAGATGACAGTGGCCAGTGATTTGGTCACAGGGAAATCAGACCTCACTAATCTAATTTCACTTTGTCTAACTGGGAGCAAAGTGTGTCGTCCGTCTAACTGTCGCAATCTAATTGGAAAATGATTACAGACAATCCAGTGAAGGCGATGAAGCATTCCTCAGATGAGAGGTTAGGTTACATTTTAAACAAGTCATGGCACTCTGTTCATGGATAACAGCTGATTGAACTGAGAACAATGAAAATGTTTCCTTTTAATGTGGTTTCAGGTATTACATTTGTTTCGATTTATCTGAAAATGTACTGTGGGAAAAACTGGGTGATAGTAAAGACGGGGATAATAGTTTGGTGCTTTGTCAAGACAAAACTGTTGGACAGTGTAGAAACTCTGTGCCCACCAAGTATATATCATTTATGCATATCCTTTGTTTCACAATGAAATCCCCATGCTACATTGTCCAGCATAACGTTCCCTTTATTACTTCAGATTATCTATTGTAGCAGATGAAATAGAAGTTCATGTAAAATCAAGTCATACTTTGCGTTCAAACTCGTATGCCTGGCTTACATCTGTTCCTCGAAGAAAATGAAACATCCAATCCCATCATGGCATCACAGGACAGAGAGATTCTAGTGACCCTTATTTCCACTCCCTGAAGCTAACGGCTCTGTAGAGTTTTCTTCTGTCCCTGTGTCACATCCATTCATTTTCATGTTTGTCAGGCTTTCTTTGCTGGCACACTCTCTCGCTGGTGAGCTTGCTGAGTTTGCCCAGGATTAAAACTCTTTGAGCTCATGCTTAGAGACTGGATATCCCCATGACTGTGCATCAGCTTATGCCAGAGCAAACAGTTTGACAACATGTTACGTTATTACCAAGTATGGTAATTCACATCCGGAAGCCATGCAATACCCATTTCTCCATGCAGCGGCTGTTCAGAGAAGATTTTGCTGGCTTTGGAATGTGACAGCAAAAGAATGAAGAGCAAAAGGCTTTTAATTGGCGAGACATCTACTGTATGTGTAACATTTAGAAACAGTGAGGGTTTAGGAAAAAGCACATCAGACCACCTTTCAATAAAACCATGAAGTATTTAGCCTCACTAATCCTCCTTCAAACACAGAAAAAAAGTAGCCTTGTTGGGTAAATTTCCTTTTCTGGTGTTGATGAGGTCACCCTTAATAGTCACCATGAGCAAAATGTTGAAACAAATCTTATTATAGCTTACTGCTGGGTTTTAAAGCTGTGGTATAGACCCAGTTTTCTCTCTCTGCCATCCTGTTCAAAAAGATAAACTAAAAGGAAATACAGTTATTGCTTAATCTGGGAATGTTTAATTAAGATAAACACACTGTTGACCTGGGGACATGTAATCCTGACATTGTAGTTACAGACAACAGTGTCTATCACAAAATACACTGAATGAACACTACTGCATGTATGTTTGGTTTCTCTATTTTTGGTTGTTGGTTGTGTGTTAACTGGTTGGTCTAAAAATTCCTTGTTAAAAGCTTTTAATCCTTTCATCTGTAAACCAATAATGTCAAAGGAAATGAGCCTTTTGTCAAGGATGATGTGAAACATAAGGTGTATTCCTAAGAGATAGCTGCAGAACAAGAGCAGGGCAGACAAACTTTTCTGTAGGTCTCTAAGTAATTGAGGTACATTTAAAACGTCATTGAAATTGTTGTTATTGAATAAAACAACAAGAACAAGTACATCAGGAGAACACCACCTTCATGCTTGATACAGCAGCTTAAAACACACCACATGCTATACAAATTTGGGATTCTTCAATGATGATGTCCTGAACTTTGAGCTGCATAACAAGTCAAGACGTACCTTTAAAAATCAAGGTTTTTAAAGTTTGACTGACAACTCAGGACTTTTACCCAGGAGACCAGGGTTCCTGTTCCGTACTTGTC
The DNA here is from genome assembly GCF_008692095.1 of Etheostoma spectabile. NCBI lineage: Eukaryota > Metazoa > Chordata > Actinopteri > Perciformes > Percidae > Etheostoma > Etheostoma spectabile. Next base: position 7,867,320 of record NC_045742.1, read on the forward strand.
CTGTGTGTCACTTAAATGCATATGTTTTAACACCCAATCACAATATTTTCCTAAGCCTAACTAAGTGGTAATACCCTGCACATTGGAAAATGACACCAAGGGGTCCTTTCCCAGAGGGTCAAAGGTGACACCAGGGAGTCCTGACCAAGGGACAGTGTTTTGATGAGTTGGGACTGAGAATTTGTTGATGGTTGGGATTAGATTAATGGCTGGACTGATGTACAATATGGGGTAGGGTTGGGTGCTGTTTGGTTTTTTTCTGATACCGGTGCTAAAGCTATACTTTTAAAACTTTGCCAGTGCCTTAACTGTGCCTGAACCATTACTTTAACAAAAAGTTAAAAAAAAGCCATAAGGGCAAAATTAAATGGTTTAATAATAGTGTAATAACAATAACTTATTTCACCAGTGTATTGCTGTTAAACGACAAAAACAACCACCAGATGGAAAAAGGGTATTTTACAAAAACTCTGAATGCACCAAGAGCCTTAGGCTACCAGTTTTAAATGAACACACCGTCTGTGTTGTTTTTCCGACAACAGCAGCTGCAGACTATTATGCTGCAGGGTAGGAATCCTTTACAGTAAAATACAGTCACACTTTGTCAACGTTTAACATTAGCTGTCAGCATTTTAACCGTGTTTAATCCAACTACTAGCTAACGGTAGGCTAACGTCTACTGCCAAGTGTAGTGTTAACGTTACGTGCAGCGATGCTTCTGTTGCCTGCAACGGCCATTTCTGAGCATCAGAGAGAAGGGCAGCAATTTCAGCGGCAACGCAATGAGGCACCGACATCTGGGTTGTTATTTAGGACGGCAGATACCGGTCGTTTTCGAACCCAACCCTAGTATGGTGGGGCCTGTGACTCAGAGGCAGAGTTGTTGCCCCTAAACAAAAACATTGGCGACTCAATCCCAGGCTCTCCCGGCCACATGTCAAAGTATTCCTGAGCAATACATAGATCCCCAAGTTGCTTACATGCAGTAATTGAATTCTACTACAATGTACTGTCAATTGTATTTGACAATTCAAGAATAGTTTCATATAGGCTCTCTTCGGACACTCGGGGGTGATTAGGTCCTAATCACGTCATTACCAGCATGTTAAATTTGTTGCAGCAGTGACTGTAGCACTGTGTTTCACCTTCCAAGTAGAAGGTGGACCCTGTAAAATATATTTAGCTGTCCCAATTAGCTGACCTCATTTCCACCACCATGGCACTGAAGGCCTTTCCACCACTCCACCAATGTTTACATTACTGCTCTGTCACTGATCAAAGATTACACTTGATTAAATTAACTGCTAATAAAACATTGAAATTCAGCTGACACCTAATATGCCTTGCATCAGTGGGCCTTTTATTATGGATAGTTTATTTTGATCATTTAACAAACATTTTAATTTCTGTGTTTGCAAATTCAAGTAGTTGATGCTCTCAAATGAGACCCCAAAACCTACATATGTGTACAACAATGTTTGTTTACAATGAAAATGCTTGTAAAGCCATTATTGTATTAATATGTTATGTATGTTTAAATGTGATTGGTATCGTACCATAATTAAGCTTTAAGACATTTACAGTGTCCTTGAGTTATCATACTAAAAAAAAACATTTAGACCTAGTGACTTTAGGTTATAGGAAACTTTGGCATTAGTCCGTTTAATTAAGAATTTGTCAAATAACTGGATACATGAAAGACATGAGGGAGAAAATGTTTAATTGCAGGCTTTACAGTAGGTTTTAATGCAGTTCTAAATATTAGCGAGGGCATTCATTGAATCAACAGTGAACACTACTATCTAATATTTAATGGAAGAACAACAGAGGCCCAATGCATCAGCAAAATGATGACTCAGTTTAACATTCACACACATAGATACCACGTCACTGTGGTGGTGATCATCACTCCAGTCACAACAGAACTGACTGTTAGATATCTCACCCTCTCCAACACTTCTGTTCTCACCCCAGCCTCTGGGCTTTGGGAATTAAGTTTATGTAAAACTGATCCGTCACAGGTTTGCAAGGCAGCTTAAAACCACCATCCCATTCATCAGAGCAACCTGAGCACATTTGTCACTGATATAGTTGCTGCACGGCTGGATTTTGACCTTGTGTATCTCCAAAATAACTGGACAAACTAGGTGTTATATCACTGCCCTCTTAAACAACCCATATGACTGGTGTAAAAACAACCGGTGATGGATTTCTAACCTGCCACTGGGTGTTTTAGGTGTGATTTAGGCAACTAAAACGGCTTGGTTAAGGCTAGGAACAAATAACTTTCAGCATTCAATGAAACAATATGTTGACTGTTGGTGAGAAACAGTTTGAGAACCACAGTCCTCAGTGCCAAAATCACAGTGTTTACATGTCATTCAGTGTAACATTGCTACACTTCTGCCTGTGGATGCTAAATGACAACATACATTTTTGAAAAACGTGTGCTTTTGTTTGGTGAGCATATTTTTTGGGCAAGGTCTTTGTCTAGACCAACATATTTTAAAGACTCATAAAAATCATATTCACGTACAACAAATTGTCAATAAACCGTTTTAAAAGAAATAAAAGACTGATTACTTTTCTATATTGAACATAACATGCTCAGTGTCAATATATCTCATTTGTTAATCCTGCCTTATGCTCCTGGTAACTAAATCTGATTATGTTGTAATGATTATGTTAAGCCAATTCATAAAACATAACATCAACTCTGTACATGTATAAAAAGGTTTGACATTTTTGTAAATACATACTTTTGATGTTAGATGACACGAATGATACCACTCTCATGTCTGTATGCTAAGCATGTAGCTTCAGCCAGCAGCTGGAGAGTTTAGCATCCCTACATAAAGTAGCTACCTTGGATCTGCCCAATTGTTTAAAAAAAATAAATAATAATAATTAGATCTGCCTACCAGCACTTCTAAAGCTCACTATTTAACATGTGCGTGAGAACTACTTCGTCATCAAATCTGTTCTGGGTTGAAATATACATCTGAATTGATATACTTTCCAAATAAAATTAAAAAAATATGTTTTTACTTATTTTTTGACAGCAGACACCTTTTAAGCATTTAAAAATACTTCATGTTTTGACTTCCCTGGCTGAACACTTTTCAGAGTCCTCCTGTCAGTCTTACAGTGGAGCAAGAACTCAAAGATGCTTTTTGAAACCCAAATCATCCTTGTCTACCTGTTGTAATGCCAGACTGGATGACTCTTTCTTCATTAAGTTTTTTCTCCTTCATCATTCCACCTCATGTGGAGATGTTTCCGTCTTGAGACACAAGAACAATTTTGACTTTCATCTTCTATTCTGGTCTCAATTATTACACTGTTTAGCCCTCAGCTGAATTCCTATTCACAAAATTCCCAAATGATTTTTTTAGGTTAAAGGATTATGAAAGCTTGTTTATGCGTCACCAGGCTGGGACCTGCAACACTTAGGGTGAGCAAAATATGTATCAATAACCATAATCAAATTCATGGAGCGCAGGTAGGGTTTTATAACTTCTAAGAGCCTTGTCTGCAGCCAATAACAACATGACATGGTTTCGTTTACTCTGTAGACCGTTGCCAGGGTAACATATTTCAGCCATGTTCCCTCTCTACACTGCAGAAAATATTCACCTTGGCACATCATTTCATGTAGTGTTGAGGCTTTAAATGTCATTTTTTGAAAGCAACTGACAAAATCAGCCAGATGGGTTGGATTCCTGCTCCACAGCACCACTTCTTTCAAGACATTTGTCAAAATCACCACTAATAAAACATCTATATTGGTTAAAGCGTAGCTCTCGCCAAAATGCAATCTAGGGTGTTTTTGTGAATGTACCCGAGTCAAACTTTCATTTAAAAGCATATTCGGACAGAAGCACCTCTTTTAAGATTTACTGTGTTATAGTTTTTTGGTCAAATGGCTTTTTGAATGGGAGTACTAGGGGCACTTCTATATTAAAATCACTATTTTTAAAACACTAAGAAGGCTCGACACAATATAAAATCTTGGTCGAAGTATCGCCTGGGGTTCTACACATGAAGCATTGAGAACACTGATGACAGTTTACCAAAAAGAAAGGATTTAACAACTCACTGTAGCTGTTGGTTTCTCTGCTCGCCTCCATCTCGCCAGTCAAAAATAGTTGAGGGAGGAGAGTAAAGATGGAAAGCTCCTACAGCTTAGTTCCATATAAATGCACAGATAATTTGTTGTTTTGTCGTTAGTGAAAAAATATATTGACCTTGTGGTTGAAAAAGGAGCCTCATTTAAGAATGACATTTCCTCCTATGGAGTCCGTTCAGTTGCATTCGGGGATCGACACTTTTTGACTGGCAAAGATGGAGGCGAGCGGAAACACAAACAGCTAAAGTGAGTTGTTTAAAAACCTTTCTATTTAGTAAACTCTGTGTTGACAAACCATGTTCCCAATGCTTGTGTTCATGTATAGAGCATCTGGTGATACTTCGAACAAAGTTTCATGTTGTCTCGAGCCTTCTTACTGTTTTAAAAATGTTGATTTTGATGCTATTATAGAAGGGCCCCTAGCACTCAAAAGGCTAAAACTAACTGACTGACTGAAAAATGATAATACGTTTGATCTTAAAAGTGGTGCTTCCGTCCTAATTATGCTTTTAAACAAAAGTTTAACTCAGGTATATTCACAAAAAGACCCTAGGTTTCATTTTGGCGAGAGCTACGCTTTACATAAACTCAAAATCCCTATATGACAAACCAAACCTACTTCTGAAAATTGTGTCATTATGAAATTCATTTATTGAATGAAACATGCATAGCAGCACTGCAGACTGTTGCCTTGGTGACAGCTCTCAGTCAGCCTGAGTGGCCGATTGGAAGACTTCTGTGAGGTGTCACTGTGGGCTAGCGAGGCGCACTTGAGGGTGTTTTTGTCTGCCTTTGAGCAGCTCTTCCGGCAGCTGGTCTCTACAAGAACAGTACAGCTCAGTTCTTATCAACTTCTGACTCCCCCTCCTCCCATCTCCCATCCTATTTCTCTCAGCCTCCTTCCCTCTATCTCCCTCTGTCGCTTTGTTCACTGACCTGTTTCCTGGAGGCTTTCTGATGGCTGTGGATGGAAGATGTAGGTTTCACAAGAACAGAATCTGATGAATGTTCTCTATACTAAAGGCACACAAGGCAATTGTTGTACAGCCCCCCCAATGTCCCAATTGTCCTTTAAGCTTGCCTTTTGTTGTTATAGGCACTTTTGATAGCTGCAGGGATGGGGTGAAGAGTAGCTGTGTGGAGCCCTATAGGCTGCCTGAACAGCTCATACAGGCCAGTTATTGACCAAGTATGACTGTTGACTGTAGCTGTATCATCGTTATCAATATCATTCAATTCAGTAAATCCCTTAAAATGTAACATCTAACTGATGCTGTCCTTTGATGTTTTCTTTTAGATTTCTTACCATTAAAACGTAGACAGCGGTTCAGTTCGACATCTTAGATCTGAAGAAAGAGGAGCACTGTGTTGCGTTGCTGTGCACACCCATCCATTCCACTAAGCACAATACAGAATTCTTTGGCCATATTGATTCTGTAAAGTCGATTCCATTCATCACACGCAGCAACTTTGTTGGCATTCCATCTGCCTCCTGTAATAAAACATACCGTATGTCCACTGACCTTTACTGGAAATACCAATGCAGACTTTAGATCTGCTGTTCTATGGGCTAATGATGTTGGAACCAGCCTGAGCAAAATTAGTTACATCTATAAAAACACAGCTTCATCCAACATCTGAGGGAGCAGCTGCCATAGCAACCAGACACTCTGTGTTTGCTGCAGATGAATAAGGACCGACTCAGTGAGGTGGAGCAAAGAGACAATACACATGATCTTGTCTTTGATGGCTCCTTTTTGAATTACATTTTATATCACAGGTAAACTAAATCCTAATAATTTTTGGAACATTATAAAAACTCACAGCGCATTTATGTGTACCAAACCCTTTTCTCTTGTTTGTCTCACATCCCTTTACTCCCAAATCCATTTTTTCCCCTTCTGCACTCTTCTCTCTCTCATTAGAGGAATCACAGGGGGGAAGGGTGAAGAGATGATGAGCAATGAGACCGTCAATGAGAAGTTGCCACCATGTGAATATCACCTCCCTGGGTAGCTCAAAATGAGCCCAGGCCTCTCATCAGCTCACTATCTTCCTTTGACCCCTGAATTATCCACTCCTCCATGGCCCTGAGCTCCTGCTTCTGCCCTTGGCCCTGTCCCCCACAACACCATCTATCCATCATCCCTTCATTTCAATGCTGGAATCAATACATTCCAAAGATGTGGTTTAGATGAAATGACATTCAATTTGGTGAAGAATGCAGTCTTAAAATAAACATCACACCTACTTCATCACGTACAAATAGAGCACATCCTCCTGCCCATCGAAATCCTTGTGTGTGAACCATTCTCAAATAAAAGCAGGTATACGTTACCAGCGCAATCAAATAGAGACCAGTTTTTAATTAAGACTGGGAAATAGTGAAGAAGTGTGAATTAAACTTGTACTCCTAATAGCTCACATGATAAATTCAGTGTAATGTACCTTTATACAGAATTCCATCAGTAAAACCACAAAGTCACACCAAGCTGTTGCTCAAAATTTCTGTTTTTAACAAAAATACTGTTTACATTAACTAACTACTGCCATTACATTACATTTTTATGTTTTTTTGAGCGAGGTTGAGTCCTAATTAATGGTCAATCAAAGTCAACCTTCCTGTAGATGTTTAGATTTTTGTATCTTTTTTAGTCCACACGTTGGCACCTCAAATAGTCGATTTTTAATTAAAAGCCTGCAGGAACTGGAATGACTTTGTCCTTTGAGCAGCTGAAAGACAACATTCAAAAAATGGCTGAATGAAAGTGACTGGAAATTGTTGTTCTATTAAACAATAGTTATATTAGGAACAGGGGATTGGTGAGTAACCATGAATGTTATGGACAAGTTAATGCAAATCTCCCATTCGAGACTGTATTGGACTTGAACTTTAAATGGAAGGTTTTAATTGCATTAACAGCAAGACATCAACTGTGGACCGATCAAAAAACAGGGAGGCTTCTTACTAAAATATTATAAGATGTACTTATACAATATTAAAAAAGGCATGCGTCTTATAGTAGCCTGTTGCAAATACAGCCCTTCAGGTAAAAAAGTATAGTGTACTGGAAATTCATGGCCACTATTTGAAAATGTACAGTATACTATATCCTATAACTGCTACAACATTTCTGAATGTCAAAATGGAGATGATGCAATGCACACTGATTCAGTGTGACGATTTGCATGAAACATCCTACTGAGAGTGAGAGGAAGACAGAAACTTCTTAGAATCCCCAGTGGTTCCTTGTACTGCTTAAAACACTTTTGACATTGCATCTTTCTGAAGGCTTAGAATAAGTGTCAGTAAAAAGTGCCATGTAAAAATGGAGATTACACAGTACTACTTCTAAAGGAAGCTAACGGAGTTGTGACCTTCCGGAGGCCTCAGTTTTTAACAATATAGTGAGCATTAAAAACTCAAATTGAGGTTGCAGCATTTCATGGGATTTAACGTCTTCATACAAATACTATACTATTTTTGATGAATATCATTGTACAGAAGGCTGCTTCGTGGTGCAGGCACAATACTGCACAAAACATTACTTGTTATAGAAAGAACAGTGGTCCATGACATACTGACTTTTTCTCAGCAGTAATCTTTTTTGCATGGCTGAAAAGAAAATATTTTTTGTGCAGTATAGCAATGTATTAAGGTATTAAATGTGATTGGGATTATGGATGGTTTTACCTTCTAAGGTATCTCAGGTATTTTTCTTACTCTGTTCAGTCAAACTTGCTCTATCTGAAATTAAGTCTGGAAAATGAAGCGGCGATATGGTGGCATTGTGATGGCTATTGGCAAAAGTCCTCTTGTCTGATAGTTAAAAGGCAGAATGTTAGTGAAAGTTAGAAGTTATTTATCCATCTTGTTTTCTTGACAATTATCATAAACTGCATTTAATGTAACCAGGCTACAAGTAGAAACAAATTGGTACAAATCTGAAAACCCTTGTGTCTATCATCTGAGATCCTATAGGCAGAGCTAAGAGATAATAATAGGTCAGCATTTGGATGAATTTTAACAGATGTGACGCGATTACTCTTGGTTTTCTTGAAAACGGTGAAATCAGAAAATATAAAAATATAATTTATGCAACTTCCCCCTTTCCTCAGTGTTTCTCCTGCTCTTTTATCACAGCAGGGGAGATGTGGAGCTGCTTGAATATGTTAGGGCTCTTTTTATCAGCTTGTGTCGTCTTGAAATGATTGTGCTGGAATTGACTGCTACATCATAATGTAAGTTTCAACCCTTCATGTTCCAAACTCAAAGCCTACCTGTACATGAGCAACTTTCCTCTTGTCCACTTCAGGACCAACAGTCTAACATTAGTTTCACTGTGTTGAAATAGGAGACGGCAGTTGGGAGTCAGTTCAGAGTTGCCTCTTGCCTGCTGCAACACAACACTCGGTGCCTGTCTGCTGCCTGAGTGTGTACGTAGCTGAAAACATACCTGCTTTGAGAGAGTGTCTGTACTTGTCTGTTTGTTTGCCCTCTCTTTCAGACATCTGTTACACACAATGATCTCACCTGCCAGTGGACATGGGAGCTGACCTAGCTTTTGTAGGACTTCAGCCGCTAGCTAAAGTCCAACAGTATCTGCCTTGTCACTGTCCATGTCCTTGTCCATTTAATTGTTTCACCCTAGCACCTAGTATGTACTTGCCTGTCCTCGTGGACCTTTGGACTTTAACCTTATCTAAGCATGTGAGGGTGATATTGCTGAGTACATATCATTCAGTTACACATTGTTTTCAATATGTACTTTTTTTGTAATATATAGATTTCTGGGCCAAAATCACTGTATCATGTTGTTTTGTGATTGATTAATTTAATCTTCTGCTGATTACTACTACTACTACTACTACCACTACTACTACTACTACTACTATTAATTTAGGTCCACAAAGATAACAAACTATTAAATGCCCCATTAAAGGGTCAGTTCACCCATATTATTAAAAAACAAGTTTATGGAGAATATGACTCCATTTGTAGAGAACACAGCATGGAAAGGTACAGAATGAACCTGTGTTCTTGCTTGTAAATAAGGACACATTAGCTAAAAAGCTAATGCACCTGTAGTTTACACTTTTAGTTCATAGTCTTTTGCTCTTTATAGGTTTTGTCTCAGGCTGTTGTAACTGTTGCCATTCATCAGTAATAGAATGGTGACCCTCCTGTTTGTGCAAATGTTTTAAAACGATTTAATTGAGAAGGTGCAAAGAAGTCCTATGTCATTCATTCAAAGACGTCATGTCATTCATTCAAAGATAGTCATTTGAGTCCGTTATTTTGGGTTATACAAATAAACAATTTTACAAAATCAAACCAAATATATGCAAAATAAATCAATGATATGAATAAATTGAAAAAGAGATCACATTTGTGTCATTTAAGGGCATCATTTTGCATTTAATCTGAAGCTGTTATAATCTTATCCTTGGAAAACATTTAGGTGGTTTTGGGTTCCTTTCTGCAGTTATTTTTTCCTTTTGTCTGATTTTGAAATGCTTTAACAATAACCTTGCAAGTTGGGGACATACTGTTCTCATTTGTCTTTATCTCTGAGAGCAGCAGGGTAATAGACCAAAACTACACACAAAAACAAACAAAGAACAACATAAAAAAACGCCCCCACACAAGCCTTCCTGACACAATGTAGCATCCGCTGCACAGCCACCCTAACAACAGAAAAATGTCCTGTTTCCATTCCATGAGCTCCCTGTACATCCCACTGAATCCATCTAGAGACCCATGAGACGGGGGCAGATCAAAGTAACCGCCCACAGACTTTGGCCTTACAGGCCTTCACATGGTTAAACACCCAAGGTTCCTTTACAGTAACAAGGACAAACATATTCTCAAAGCTAGCCAGTAGGGGAGAAAGACAGGTACACGGCTGTACATCAAGTCAACTCTCCCTGTGACCGTTCACTCTCAAACACTGAAAAGGTTTCTGATGAAAATAAACAGTTCTTTCAGCTCTATGGTCCCCCAGGGGAAATATTTCCTGCAGCCAGGTAACACATCACACAGACTCTGCAGCATAAAACAAGCTTTCATTGTAACGACTCAACATTTGTTGATACTATGATATGAATGTATCTTTGCGATACTATGTTCTTACTTTGTGGGATGCTTTTTGTCATGTTGTGTCTTTTTATTATCATTAACTACTTTTGGTGGGTTCAATTTAGCATTAACTAACAATGAAGATCTATTGTACGTGTAAACATCAGTACATATGAATATTAGTTTTTGGTGTTATTTCCTTAAATAAAAAATATATAGCCAATAGTCCGCAAAGCAGACATGCTACAACATATTCATTTTTTTTTTCTCCTTTTGGGATTGCCATCACTTTTGCCACCCAGTTGAATACAAGAAATTTAGATCTGTTTTCTGAATAACGCTGCAAGTCATTCTGGGAAATGCAGGAAATCTGTAACTATAGAAGAAAAGGCACACAAAGAGAATACATAGAATGCGTAGTGTTCACATTTCACAAACAAGTTCACAAACAAGTTGGTTCGTTTTTTTGTGTTCTGTATTTTTCTGTTTGATTAGGGACTAGGGACATGCAAACTAGCTGGCTTGTAGTTAACTGCCTCGGGGCAAAAATGCCTCCAATGACGCAAAATGACAATTTCTGCGTCATCAGAGTTTTTTTTTCTTCCAGACACACAATACAAAGATCTTTTGTCTTAGGGGGACATGAGGGAGGGAAGCACGGTCTTTCAAAAACTACTACAATGTTTCTACTGATACAAAGCTTAATGCTAATCAGTGAAGTATCCCTTTAAGACACAGGGCTGAGAAAAGTGCAGACATTTAAGGAAGTTCATTCATCAGTCCTGCATGTTGATTTGGTTGTTTGGAGGCATGGCACTGTAGGTTTTACAGAGACACGTTTAACGAAAGGTTAAGCAGGTGAGAAAACAGTTGATGTGAGCCAGCATTACACAGAATGTGACAGAGGATAAATGATGGTTCTAATTATAACATGTGAAATTGTTATGTGTAATGTTGAATACAATGCTGTCAGTATGCATACTTGTACTTTTTGTGAATTAGGTAGAGTAGTAGCTTGACATCCTTGGTATTGGGTCACACTGGAGGTAGTCTTGCATTGCCAGACCTTCCTTCAATAGGCTGCGGAGGAAGGTCTGGCAATGCTAGTCCATACAGTATTCTGGGATGGGAGAAAAGCATGCTTCGGTTATTTCTTTAAACCAATCACAATCTTCATGGGCGGCGCTAAGCAGCGGACCTCGCCACGGTGCCTCTGCAAAATAACCTTGAGATGGAACTTGTTTTGGTGCAACATGTGTATGTTTTAAAGTTGTTTTCGTCGTGAACAGAAAAACCAGATCGGACCGATAGCCTAGCTAGATGTCCCGATTTACCTTGCAGAATTCTGAGGAGCAATGAACCTTAGTCCTCAAAAATCGATCGGTCGAACACAAAATCAAACACAAAGAAAGCGGAAGGTAACGGACATTCGGCCGAAAAGAGACATCTGGCAGGGAGAGGAACGTCGTGAATGTAGACTACAATGGAGGTAAACACCTAGCACTCCAAGATTTTTTACCCTGATCTTATCCACCTTGAGCCTGAGTCGTCCTGCCCTTTTCAAAGGACACAGCCAGCCCAAAGACAGTCACTCTTACATTTCCAATACATTTACATTTTGTTCAAGGAGACATAACTTTAGACCAACAGAAGTAAGGGCCTGTCTGTCTGCTCACTACAGTCTTGCTCTGCTTATCACTCCGGAAAGTAATTCTGGCTTTGTCCTGTCATTTTCCTTCACAATTTTCCATTTTTTTATCTTTCTCTCTCTCTCTTTCGCTATGGACCACACACGCCGAAGCATGCACACAGACACACACAACACAAACACACACACACACACCACACACACACACACACACAAACACACACACCACACACACACACAAGCACCCTGTAAGACCAGAGAGGCAACAGGCAAATGTAACAGTAATCGCCACAATGATGGGAAGGGCAGGATCTCTTCTATGAATGCTAATGAGCATCTCCTTTTAGTAGAACAGGTTATTTCGTGAATTAAAGGACAATTGACTAATTCTCAGTCAAGTGAACTTCAAGTATACTGAAAAATAGGGGGAGTTTTCCTGCTAAAGATTTCTTACTGTGGTTAGAAAACATAGGCACTATGACTCTAGAGTGGATTTCGCTCCGAAGCTAATCGCTGTCACTCTCTCACTTCTTCCTCGCTCAATCCCCCCCCCCCCCGCACACACACCAGCGCGTAACAGGCCAAGTATAAACATCAGGCCTCTTACGTTATTTGCACTAAAAAGTGTGCATATATTTGTTATTTCTTTTTGCTATAGTGCTTAACGAGCATTATTTAATTTTGCCCACTTGTGGCCTGTTGAGGGGCAAAAAATGTCAAAAGACCAAAACATGTCCAAAACATCTATTATGTAATTTGTATTGATCCACTAGACATAATATGGCATCTGATTGGAGGCTAGTCTCACTTTGTCCCACA
>NC_045742.1:7880004-7880271 GCF_008692095.1 Etheostoma spectabile
AAAAGAGTTTAGATGTGTGTACATTGTTTCTGTTAATGTATTGTATCAAGTGTCCATTTGATTTTAATATTCAGAGTTACCATTAATAATTGAACATGCACATGCATTTTAAATTCCATTGAAGAAGGGTGGAGGTGGGCTCACATTTGAGCATTTAAAAATGTTCTTGAAAGTAACAAATCAGTTACTTTCTAAAGTTACCAGTTACTTTTATAATTTGTAACTGAGTATCTAATTAGTTACTTTTTGGAAGAAGTAACTAGTAAC
>NC_045742.1:7880281-7884379 GCF_008692095.1 Etheostoma spectabile
TACTTTTTAAAAGTAACTTGCCCAACACTGGTGTAAATATGTTCTAATTTGAGCTTTGTACTGAGTTACCTTGATGTTGTGGAACAAAGAATAAATCAAATTCTTAAAACTTCATTGAGTCCATCTGTTTTACGATGGCCATGAACTATGTCAAAATGCAATATGGTCATTGTGCCGAGAATAGTTTGCCACTTGATTTGGATTTCTTTTTTTTAATTACAGTAGGATTTCAACAACTCTAAAGTGCAAAAAGCACTAGCAAAACTAGATACTAACTGAACTTAAGACTTTAGGTCAACATTGAGTCATATGTTTAAATATGTTTATTTTCACTACAGAGTAATTTATTTCTGTCAAATAACCTTGACTGGCTGTTGATTCATTCATCTTTTATAAACTTTAATGACTTCAGTGTTGTGAATATGACCATCTGCTAATGTTTGTATGTGTCTTTAAGCTGCTACTGAATCTCTAGTCAAACGCAAGCTTTATGGATTCAGTTGTGAGCGGATGCTCTTCATCATATCAGTGATGAGTTCTTTGGCAGCTGATCTGTAATCTTTGTAGCCAATCTGCCTCTCTAAATGACACAGTGACTGACTGTTACAATAGATTTAGCTTCTGCCTTGCCAAGGGCCCAATACCTGACGTATTCACATTCAGAAACTAGTTGAAGTAAATGGTGTTGTTGGCGTTGACGCTCTTGTTGCTTTACAAGCTTTTAGAGCTTGAAAAAAGGCTTCAGAATAATGAACAAGTTGTTCTTATTTATCATAAGAAAGTTAAGGAAGGGGACCCTTATGGCGTTTTTCCATTACCTGGTACCTGCTAACAGATACTTTTTTTTTTTTAGTATCACCTCCATCGAGGTTCCAAGCGAGCTGAGCGATACCATGAGGTGATGTGAGACTACTGCAGACTACTGATTTGTCAGAGAGAATTATTACTTATCACTGTGTCATCATTGCTTGCGACAGAAGGGGGTGTCCTGAACAAACCCGCCAATTTTAAATAGTTTAGCCAGCGATGTTCCTATACTGCCCCCAGCTTCTTTTGAACAACATCTGCCTTCTGGCTGTGGCAACAGCCACACACAACGTTCTGTGTGTGTCTCGTAAGGTCACGGCTGTTTCTTGCGTCGTTGCTATGACGACCAGCCACGCTCGCCCCACACCAAGGCGGTACTAAATCTGCAATGGGTAGAACCGAGCCTAGCTGTGTAAAGTAGAGCTGGTACCAGCAGTGGTTAAGCATCTTTAGATAGAGGGACAAGGATAAAGCCTTGGTTACATCTTTTATGATAAGGATCTGTGTTCTGTGGAGACAATCTCTGGATCTCTATTTGCCAACCCAAAAGCGTACAAAGTAATACATCTTGTGGCACTGGTGCAAGGACACTAAGCGCTGGTACCTTAGACAAGAGAGAAATGTGTATACTGTAACACTTTATGAATGAATAAAACCCAATTCATACTGACTGAGGTCAGTATTCTGTGCTGCATTGCTTATCTAAAGTATGGGACCCTCTATCTGTCAATGAAATTGAAAATATTGCATGACCCCATATTGCATCAATTTGGCATCATGTACTGTATTTTAACATGCTGCTATTAAATGGTGTGGCTCTGTTTTATTGTGACTACACGGCAGATGAATAGTAACTGGATACTCATGAACGTATATGATAAATGCCAGAAAACAATCAGACAACAACCAAAGGTGAAGAAAATTATGGAATTGGGCATGGAAATCCATTCTTAAAAAAACTCTAAGTCCATTTTCTAGGACTTTCAACCACAGTTTATGATCTTCATCAGTAACTTATATTGATTCTCTTGTTATCACTTTAAGTTCCATATGCTGTGTAATGACAACTGAGTCCACTCCATGACAACTGAATAAACTCTTGTCACTGTCAAATGCTGTTGAAAGATCCGGAAAACAGCAAGTAAGTGGATCTTGATTTAAGATTACTATGACAAATAGTAATTGGGATGTGTATGTATATTTCATGCAAATATGTATATGTATAATCAAAATGCAATAGTTATTTTAAAGATTATGTTTTTGACAGTTTTGGTGAGTTTGGTGCAAGCTGCTCTGAAGATATATTTTTAAAGTGACCCATCAAACCCTGGTAACTCTCTTAAAGCCAGGAGGAAAACAACACGAGCCATAAGATTCTGTTTAAGTTTAGCTTTGTTTGGGTGCCCGGATAGCTCTGTTGGCAGAGCAGCATCCATACATGGAGGTTTACCCCTCAACGCAGCAAGCCCGGGTTTTAACTCCAATCTGCAGTCCTGTGCTGTATGTCATTACCCATGCTTTCTCCTCTTTCATGTCTTCAGCTGTCCTATCAAACTAAAGGCTGAAAATATCCCCCCAAAAATCTTGAATTTAGCTTTGTTTCAACTGTCCATTCACTCAATAATTTAAAGTCTTATTTCGGCTTAAACATGGTGTTGCATCTTGCGTTCAACGCGGTCTGGGAGGCATGGATGGCAAGCATGGTCGCGAGTCTGGTCTTTCATACTGACTGCAGTCAGAGCGGCTCATAAAATGAACCACTTGCAACAGCGTTGTTTCAAAATTTTGGAGGTGCACGGCTCAGCGATTAAGCAATCCGCTTACCCTCTGCACATAGTCGGCCAGGCCGCGTCTGCGTCATATCGCCGTAAGGACTGAAAGCAAGAAGCAGGAACCAGCTTTTAGTGATTGGATACAAGACAATAGGGGACTTCCAGCTGAGAGCCTTTGAATCATGATGTAATTGATGCTATCTGGGTCTTGTGTTTTATGAGGACAGAGGTATAAGGCCTTGGTTGAGGGTTGTATTCAGGGCAAGCAAAGATCCACAGAGGGTTCTTTAGACTCATTTTCTGACCGGCCAGCTCCCAGGCCTATTTAATATTTCACAGCTCCGTCTGAAATGGAGGAGAATGCACTTAATTAAGTATGAACAACAAATTGCCTATAACCGATGCTCTGCAGTGAATGTATATGCGGTTCACGCTTTTGATCATTCAGCAAGGTCCCTGAATGCATGCTTCCCTGATATGTTATGTGCATGTAGATGCATGAAATCACAGTATGACGTGATTCAACCATGACAAACTAGAACTTTGAAGTGTTAAATCGCTGGTCGGCTGTCGTGACCTCAAACTGCTCGGCTGCTCTCAGAGGAGAAAGACCGGTTTGCTTTGAAAGAGGTGGGTGTGAAATAAAACCATGGGAGCCTGCTATGACAAAATATAAAGTTTAATTACAGGTAAAACACAGACACACACAAACACACACACACACAGCCAGGTACACAGTGAAATATAAAGCTTTCCACTACATCAATAGAGACGTTCATCCCTAATGAACATAAGCTTGCACTGCTACTTAAAATTCATTGATGGGTCCATGATGACGCCCATTTTGACTTAAATAATTTTATGATTTGCAATGTTACCCAAAAGGCCTCTTAATGAACCTAACTTCCGGTTAAAGAAAAAGTGTGGGAATTATGTGTGTGTCTCGGTCTTTCAGGTAACACAAAAGTTGTTAAAAATTGTGTCATATTTTGCCTTGCTAATGACAAAAGTTCAAACTCTAGCTCCTTTTTGTGACTGATAATTGGACATTACAGTAATGCAAAATGTAGAGAGATTCCATGCTTGTGACCCCTTGTTACAAAGCAACGTCTACTTCAAACTGACTGCAGTCAAAGCGGCTCAAAGAGCGTGCATAACTATGAGTTCAGAGTTCAATCGAAGAATGACTTTCATTTTTGTTTCACTCAAAACCGCTAAGATACATTGTGTGACCCATTGAGCCCCCCATGTATGAGTGTCCTGGCTTATACGTTATGTGTAGTAATGTTCACGTCTACACCCTGCAACATAATGAAACACACGCCAATGGACAAAACACAGACAAATTAAGAAAACGCCTTCATAAATTTGACAACACATACGCAGTATTTATCAAACACATTGCACATACAAAAACGATGCAAAAAAAAAAGCACATAATCCCCAAAAAACAAGTGCAACAACAAAATGCTGCATCCAGATCACACAACATAAGTTCTCCAGGCCTCTAGGGGGAGCG
>NC_045742.1:7884389-7886694 GCF_008692095.1 Etheostoma spectabile
AACAGCTTGATCTTCAACCCCGCGGCGCTCTGCGTTTTTATTACCACGAGTTAACAGACACGTCTCTGCTGATTGGGTATTGCCTGTGACCTGAGCCAATAAACTAGAGAAAACATATATGAAACATAGACTTAATATTTACAGTCTATGAGCTCAAAGCAGTTGCACACCATTTCACAATGCACACCGGTCTGAAATTGAACACACCATCTCTGTGGAGTCAAAAATCAAGCTGTTCCACTTAGCACTCCCCTAGAGGCCTGAGACCTATACTACGAAGCAAGATTTGGCGTTAACGAGGTAACTTCAGGTTCAACCCAGGGTTTTGTGTATCACAGCGGTGGATCACTTGTTACCGGATTAAATTGCCGATCAACCGGTGTAAGACCAGTGTAGTGGAATAGGGTGCATTCGTCATTTAGCCACACAGGGTCTCAGAGGTGATTCTATTCTAGGAAGTTTGAACAAGATCTCTTCAATTTATTGCTCTGGGTGGACGCACACCAATATATCGGCACACACATACATGCCCACACACACACACCACACACACACACACACACACACACACACACACACACACACACACACACACACACACAGTCAGAATGACTCCCCTTGTCTTGGCAGCAGATGCAGGCCTGTCCAGATGAACTGTAATTGATGGAGGAATGTATCATCTTCCCTCCCACTGTCTCTGACACACTGCATTGATGAAGTATGCTGCTGTACAGGCCAAGTACAACCAGAGTGTAAAATGTCTGTGGGGCACAGATCCATATGTTCTAAGTCTTATTTCATTAACTTAAATAATGTTATTAATAAATAAGACTGGCAAGGAAATAAAAGACTGATATATTTCATCAGACCATGATTTAATGATTGTATAAATCAGCAAATATATGATAACACCATATGATAACAAGTGTTCTGGGCCAACTTTTGGTAGTCAAATCTGTCAATCTGTTTCTGTTGTCCATTTCAATGAAATTTAATTTGGTTTCACATTTTCACTCATGTTACCCCCTTCCTTAAAGACAAAGGCGCCTTTGTTGCACCGACAGCCACAGTTAGCAGCAGCTCCTTAGTAATGGAGTGTGTGGGGAGAACTGGAGCTCAACAGAAAGCTTACACAAACCTGTAGTTCTAATATTTTAGCTTTCAATATGCCATGTCAGCCTCAATATAATCTTCTTTTATTCTCCACTGCGCACTGTCTCATAAAGTACACTTTGACAAAAGGCAAAGTGGTGGTGGTAATGCACTTTAATTACACATGGAGGTGTCATTGTGAGACAGACTGCCATCTACTGGCTTAAAAGCAATCCCCCCCACCTCACCTCACTCCTCCTAATTTATACTCCCACTCAAGTAGTCAATTTGAGGAGGTAGACAGAGTACATGCGCACACAGTTTGGAAAAAACAAAGTAATGCAGTGCACACATTCAGCCTGGGTGCTATGTCTAGGGACAAGAAAAAACCCTCAGACTTTTAGCAGCCTTTTCAATATTTAATTTGACAGTCATTCACTCAGTTCAACATCACAAATCAAATTTCACCCAGCCCTCTGTTAGATCATTTTCTATACCGACTCATTCCCTATTCAGGGTCACTAATAACTTTGTGCAGGTCGCATTCATTTGCCGTTTGAATTCTAGCCCAACAATAACTGAAGTGAAGCTGTGTCGTTGAAGTGGAAGTGAATCAGACTCACAGTATGTCACCCCGCAGTCTGAAACATTGTGTCAGCTGCTTTGCATAAACCATCATGCAGGAGCTTCAGTTAGTCGTAATACCAAAATTATAGCTCAACAATTTTGAAGGATTACAATACACTGATTTCACCCAAAACTGGAAGTCAGCAGTCATCATGTCTGCAACAAAAAAGAATAGGAAAATAAACGGCTTTACTGGTGTTCATTTGCATTTTACAGAACTGCGTCATCCTGTAGTTTGTGTTTACGTCATGAATTGTTGGATTTCCGTTCACTAGCTGACCTTTCTGACATTTTAAGAGATGAGACTAAGGTAATTAAATGCAGCACACAGTTATTTGAAAATAAACCCCCAAGTAGCCTAATTTAAGTAAATTAATTACGCTAAAATTCTCCAACTTTGATCATAATTGATTAAGATAACACAGTTAGGCGTTTTAAAGCAACTGCTTGCTAAATTATAATCGAACTGAATAGAGATGGCAAAATTACTCACTTCCCGTACTCAAGTCGAAGTACAGATACTTTTGTAAAAAATGCTCTGTAAAAGTAGAAGTACTGATTTAACTTTTTTACTCAAGTAAAAGTA
>NC_045742.1:7886704-7903604 GCF_008692095.1 Etheostoma spectabile
GTACAGGCCTGGAAATTTACTTAAAGTATAAAAGTAAAAGTATCCTAAAAGCATGTTTTATGCAAAGCTATGTATATTACCATCCAATTAGATAGAATTTGGTGGGCTATTGATGACGTGAACAACAAGAACAGTAACTATAGTGGAATTATTTGCAACTTGTCAGTGAGCCCTAGATTATACTGTATTTAAAGCTGATTCTGGTTTCCAACTTCACCCCAGGTGTGTCTGTTAAAACGGAGACAAATTCTCTCTTTTAATGCTTCATTATTATCAAGCAACAGTAACCTACAAACATGGGCATGGGTAGCTCTGCTATGGCTGTGTGTGTGTGTTGTGTGTGTGTTTGTGTGTGGTTCTCCAAAGAAATAACATTGTCAAGGCTACCATACACTATGCATAGGAATCAGATATATGCTAGCAAATAATGACTTTATCTTGATGATGTGTAACTGTAGCATGCAAATAATGGACCTAATAGAAACGTGAGCGAGGGCGTTGAACAAACGCCATTATATCGAATCAACAGCCAGGTGTAACCTAGGTAACAGGTGAAGAACACAAACAACAAAATCACTAGCTAACTTACATTAAATTTGCCACAACTATAGACCAACACAACAGCAGGCCTAAATAAACTGAAAACATCAGTTAAAGGACTTACAATTCTCAAAGACGCACACACACTAACTCACGCACGCACGCACGCACGCACGCACACGCACACAATCTCAACTGATTATCCTCCTGACAGCTAGTCTCTTTTTCTTTTCTCTCACTATCTTCTCCGTGTGCCGTCTGCGCTATTCTCCAACATGCACTCACAATCACACCTGATAGACAACCTTTTGTACAAAACTAAAGTAACGAGCCAATTTTGTAAAATGTAAGGAGTGGAAAGTAGCCTACCGATATTCGTGTTAAAATGTAAGGTGTAAAATTGAAAATTTGCCACAAAAAATAAATAGTAAAGTAAAGTAAAACTATCAGAAACATCTACTTGAGTACAGTAACAAAGTGTGTGTACTTACTTTAGTTACTTCCCATCTCTGACGCACACACACACACACACACACACACACATGCAGACACGCACACACAAACACACGCACACACGCGCGAGAAGGAGGAAGGAAACACATTTGGGGGAAAACATGTACACGGCCTCTTCAGGATGTGGTTCATTTAAACTTTCCAGCACAATTACAAGAAGTTGGTCAAACGAAGCAACTCGTTTCTGATACAATTGTAGGAGAGAGATTGCTGTAGCTGGAAACGTTTATATGGTACTGGCATCGATTGGACCGATGCACCAATCAGAAGCCTTTGATTTATGTTTAGGGGCTGTTGAAAGGAGTAGTCGCTTGGCAACCGCTTAATGAAATTAACCTGTGGCTATTAAAATAATAGCACCATTTGCTGCCTTTTGTTGCGGCTATTTCAAAGAAAGTGGCCGGCATCATGGTTCTTTTGATGAAGGAAAAGCATGATTGTAACTGATTCTCAGTGAAAACTCTCCACTGTCTAAACGAAATGTGGTGATGGAGTTAGATGTGAGACAGGCAGTCGTGATTTGGTCTCTTATCGCCTACATTTCCCCCAAGGAAATGCCAATCATTGACTGGCCTCAGCTGTAAAGTCATCGCATCCCAATTATCCTTAAAGTAGCCTACATTACACATCGTGTGACGCTATGCAAATCTGTGTAGGCCTATGCTGCCAACAATGTATGAACGCCGCTCAATCTGAGCTGATAAAAGAAGATACATCGGTTCACACTGGGTGGGGTTTTATTAAACATGAAAGAAATCCCTAAGTAATGTGGCAAGATAAATTGAATATAGCCAATCGGATATGCTGTTTTCTTTCTTTTTGGAATAAGCAAGAACAAAGTCAGATCTCTACGTTGCCAACCTATAGGAATAACAAGAAACAGGTTGATGTTCGTTGGAATCAATTAAAATCTCACTCCACTCGTTTCTCCACTGACCTTAATAAAAAAAAAAAAATCGGTTTAAAAGGCTGTTAGATGAAAGGTAAAAGTAGAATCGATATTTTTTACAGTCTAGCTTTATTTGATCTCTGAATCTGAAGGAATGAACATGGGTTGGATGTAACTGAAACCGACTGTTACTGTGGAAACCAACTTTCCCCCTGCCTACACGAAGCAAATTCATCCTCTACTACCCAGCTCAAATCGTCGATAGGGTTGTTTGCTGACAGAATAGGCTACTGATGAGATTTCCATCTCCATCGTATTAGCCTTTGCATGTGTCCAAACTCATCAGATAAAAACGCACCAAACGGGCATCCACTTTATGGATGACATGGACACTTCTAAAAAGCGATTCGTTTCATCATTCAAATTGGGAAAATATGTTTGTTACTTACAGCAGTTGGTTACAGCAAAACTGTTCGCCACTTCCAGGTTGTCGATGTGGGGCGTCAATCTGAATTCCGAGGTGCCAAACTGAACCATTCCTATCCGAAACGCGCTGTACTCTTGGTCCGCGCCCCTGGGAAAGAGTCCCCCTGAAACCCAAATACAAAAATCAGCTAAACTTGCACATTGTGCTCTGGTAATACGCATTTTCAAGAAAATGTTCTTAACATTTTTACGCAGAAATGGTGTCTATTTTCACGTCATGTTCATTTTGAACTAATGGGTATACCTACCAATTTGAACACTAGGTGAGCCTCCATGCACGCATCCCCATAAAACCAGCAGAACTGAAACGGGTAAATTCACTATCTTTTCCATGTCCACAGTTTAGGTGTCCACATCCACCAGGGGAGTCTGATATTCCTCGATGTCTCCGGAGATGTTAGATCCGACACATATTGGAGACCCTCAGCCTCGGGGAGAAAGAATGAAAATTCTTCAGTAAGTGACCAATTTTTTTTCAGTGAAAAGACACCAGCAGCGAAGGAATGGTCGCCAGCAACGCAGGTCTGCTGTCTCTTCTTCCGCTGCTCCTCGTCGCTCTCCTCCTGCCGGCAGCTGATACCTCCTCTGAACGCACAGGGACACTGCGCGCCTCCGCTCGGCGCGCCGGAGATCCTTTCAGCATGACACCCACAAGTGAGGAATGCTAATGAGAAGGCGGACAGAGACGAAAAGAGCCGAACGGCAACCACTTGGTGACAAGAGTGCACTCTGTGTTGATTTCAATATAACATCATCGGTTCGCTATGTGCGCAATGGGTCCATGTTTCATTAAGTAGAGGCTATACTCACCGGATATTTCAACAGGTCAATCTGTTTTTATGTCAAATCTCAATTGTCAAAAGGATTTCCAACCCAACACTAGAACCTCATGTGGACTTCCTTGTCATCTTCCCCACCATGCTTGTGTTTCCTGAACCTTCCTACTTTACTAACCCATTGGAGTTGATGATAAAAAAAAACCTTAAATATATTCATAGTATCGTGTTTAAATGTGTACTTGTATGAGACGATACATATACATTGGCTGTTACTCAAAGATTGCGTTTATACATCTCATGCACTGCCATGCAGAGTGTATTGGGGGGATGCCACTAATAATCTGCATTTATTAATCAGCATTTATTTAATTCTGGGTGATGCAGCTTGATATATTGAACAGACAAAAGCAGCAAATGAGAAACTGGAACCAGAGAACGTGTTGGCATGTTTGCTTGAAAAAAAACTGACACAAGAAAAAAGATGATCAAATTAAACGTCTCTGTCCATTGACTAATCAAGTTTATAGTTTCAGCTGGAGCAGGCTGATAAAGGCTGCCTCAGATCACTTCACTCTTGAAGGGATCAGCAGTGGCAATCCTAGACTCTGAGGGAGCCCCAGGCAAAGAAGCTCACTGAGCCCCACCCCCCCTTGATAAACATAACACCGTGCACACATATCTGAGTATTTGAACCACAAAAGAAGGAGTAACCTGGACATACTGTACGTAACACAACATATGAACTCACGATAATGCTTCTGTAACATATTCTGAAACAGCTGGTGTTTGTTGCACATTATTTATACACAGCTAGAAAAAAAACACAAGTGGGGCCCCTTCTACCTGTATAGAGAGAAGGGTTTTGGGGCAGAGGCGGTGTATAGTGCATTCATGGTAGGTTTCAGGGGGTTTGTTTTTGTCATTGCAAAAATTTGCCACTATGAGTGGCTTCTTTTTTGCGTTAAGTGGTGCATGGGGGGCTGAAGCTGCGCCCCTGGTGATCAGACTTATTACCTTAAAATAGGATAAAGGTGTCCTTAACTACCCTGCTACCACTGGAGACACGGTAGCAGCAGCATCATCAGCAGCCATGTATCAGGCACGTGAAAGCATGCCTCTGAAATCTATATTGGACATTTTAAAACTGAAGATAAGTCGAAAAAGTATAATTTCCACATCAGCATTGAATATTTGCTTCCTTTAGTTTTAATTCATAAGTGAGTCAATGTTCTGATTTTCTTTGGACTGCAGATTTAAACTATCTAGAAAACATGATCCTTTCTCCTCCAACAGTTCCCAAATGCACAATGGGATAAACAGTAGTTGAAGATATGACAAAATGTCAAAAGGTCAGCAAATGTATATTGAATAGACAATTTGAATTGAGACCTCCTTCAAATGTTTTTTTTTTGGTCACTTGACAAACAAGTCTTCTCCAATTCACGTTAAAGGCCAATATTTCATACTGAAAAACTCATCAAGTGCATCAGCTGGAGGCGATCAGTCATGCCCTCCAGGAATACCCATCAAAAGAATCTCCACTTTGAGTTTGATCTAGTGCTAATTTTCACCCTCTGCATACAAATCCAATGTAAATCTATGGCTGGTTTTAACTGCCATTTTGTACAGGGTTAAATGGAGAAGAGTTGCCTCACAGCTTACTGGGAATAAATGGCATTCCTGTCTCCTTGTTTTATGACAGGCATATCTCAGCCTGCACAGAAAGATGTATATTAACCATTTGACAGTGTGAGATAGCAATATGGGAGCAAACTAATAAGGCAGAGAGTGTTCGGGAGCTCAGGTTGGTGGCAGATAGAAGCAACAGCGTGTCAGATTTCAGCACCACGGACAGCACATCACATGCAACAGTGGCTTTTCTGCAAAGAATCATTAAGCTCTATGAGTACACATACTGTACTTGGGAATTTAAAGTAAATGTTTGGTATAACTTACACACACACACGCACACACACGTGAAAATGAAAAAAAAGGAACTTTTTGACTGCTCTGTAAATGTTTCTTGTTTGTGTTGTTTGATTTTTGCTGGTCTGTGGTCTATGAAGATTTTAACACAAATAGATAATAATTTATCTTGTATTAATTTTGGGACATTTTACTTTTAATTTTGCTTGCCTGAAGACAAATCTCACATTCAGCTGAACTGCTTTTTACAGACTAAACAACTCTCAAGGTTACATTAGCAATTAGTTAATTTTATTTTCACTGCAATCAGTACAGGAAACCTCTTGGAAATGAATGGAAAATTACTCAGAATTTATTGACACCTTAAACTGGGCTTTGTTTAAAGCACGTATTTCTGCTTACTTCTTCTTACTGTTCAATTCTTTACACTGTCATACCTGGTGTCAGTGATGTCACCATGTTCTCAGAATTCAACAATAGATACAAGATTTATATTGGCAATAGGAACAATGGCCAAAACTTAAAAAACGAAACTTTACCTTGTATGAAACCAAAATTTCTCTTCACTGCCAATACCTGTTGCACTCTACATTAACTTGACACCCAAAACTTTGTTTTCTGGTACCATTCTCATTGCAAATCCTACATAGCATGCTCAGCTACGTGTGTTTCACGTACTCACATATGTTTCTCTGTTTGACTTTGTCCGGAGGTTCGGTCGTGCATGGATTCACTCTGCTGTTGCTAGATTGAAATGTAATTTCAGTTCAATTATCTTAGAGCACGTTTCGCAATTCACTGAATTTGCAGCCTGAGAGATAATTTAACTGTTGGAACGCTGAAGAGCGCTCCAATGAGTTTTTAGAAGTGAAATGAGAGTAACTCATAATCAAATTATGCACCCGCAGGCGGTGTAACAATGTTTATCTTATGAGCAAATTTACACGAATAAACCTCAGGAGTGTGATGGGAACTGTACACATGCTAATGAAAGCATTTCGTCCCCCTGTAGATTCCAGCACGTTGTAGCTGCTCAAACCAAGTCAGTGACCTTTTGAGAAATGTTTAACCACTCAGTTTTGTATGTCCCAGGAATCCCGTGCAAGTGCTTACTAGACAGCATTTGCATTTCTGTCATTTAGTTGGTGCTCTTATCTATAGAGACTTACAATGGACAGCATTTTAGTGTCTCATTCAAGGGTTCAGCAACAACACACTTATCTTGTGATGGGTAACACTCACTGTTGTACTGTGGGGATCTGACAGATAACCTTTTGGTAACATAGTTTAATGGTTTTAATGATTCTCTTGCTGTCATTAGCTGCAGACAGTACAGAGAAAGAGTGAATACATCTTTCTTCAAGTATCTGGAAGTCCATAAGGAGCTAAAAAGAAGTCTAAATCATTTTCTTCTCTCCTACATTGTTTTATTCTAATTTAGGTTTAGATTGACATTTAGAAATGGGTTTGTAGAAAATCTCAAGGGTTTTGCTACCCTACATGTTTTTGTAGCCATCTGAACTGAAAGTAGAAAACCTGAACAATAAAAATCACATGATCGATATTATGTAGGGTTAAAAATTCAACACTCATCTCCCTCAAGACAAATGAAATGATAACTCCAAATTAACTATTATTAAACAAATGAATGCAGGTTATGAATTCCATTACCGGAAATAATGCACATAATGCATTATCGATCTATACTTTTGGGTATTCCTGTAATTTCATTGCACAATAATATTTTATTACCTCAGGCAAACAGCTGATGCCATCAGCTGAGCACACCAACAACACAAACAGAATGCATTTAGAGGGGTATATGTCTGTATTATGAACAATATCAATGATGTTATCGTAAAAAAGACGTGCAGTATTAGGTTATTCACACATTAGTTAATTCTAGATACTACAACTGGAAGTAATTACTACAATTTGAGAGAAACAGCACGAACACCAACACAACGTTTAAACTAATTATTCCTCTGTATTTCTATACGTTGTGTCAATTAATCAGGAATTTAAAACCAGTAGTGCCTCTGTGACTTAGAAGTACAGTACAGTACAGTTGCTGCTGATGTGACAGTGACTAAGAAGCCGTTTGAGCATACAGTGAAGAGGTGATGTGAATACACAACAAGGCCTTCAGACACACAGAACTTGCTAAGCCAAGCATTTACTGCCATTAGAACAGTTCTGGGGAGTTCAAACCTGCAGGGATCGGTCCCAGGGTCAGAATGAGTGCTGAGGCTGGACACTTCGACTGCATCAGCTTACGTCAATAGCCTTCAATCTGTACTAATGTTGCACTGAGCTCCTTTTATTATTTGCCCTCCAAAACACAGTTTCAGCCTTGAATCAGGTGCAAGGTTCAAAACTAATAACATAAAAACCATTCAAACCTTATATAAGTAATATCAAAGTAATAATGAATAAAATATTCAGAGCAGTGCAGAACTTGTATTCCAAAACGTTAGATTATGAAACTGACAAAAATTGAGGCGTACAATGGGTTTCTGTTTTAGTTATGAGTCATATTTACTGACAAAATAGAATTAATCACTGAAACATGCGACATGTGCTAAAAGTGGGCTCCGAGGTATGAAAAGCATGTGACTCTGCAAATGTAAAGAAGTGTAGTGCTGATAAACAGCAGTCATTCGCTCATCAGCATGGAATTAGTTTCCAGCTGTCTGTATTGGGAATTTCATCTCTTGTATCTATTTTTGTTTAGTTCCCTCTGCCTTTTACTAATGATGCATGCTCCACAACCCAAGCCGTTTGATGGTATTCATGTTTCCATCTGAGCAGTTACTGTTTTATGACCCTGTGGTCCAGATCACCCATTCAAAACATCTGTTTAAAATCATTAAAACATCCTTAAATATAGTGCAATTGTGCCACTTATTCGCTCCACAATTTGGCTCTTCAGACTTGTGTGAAAATGTGTGATTGTGGTGTTCTTTCACCTTTACAGTCTTCCTGTCTCTCTTCGCTCTATATTTTCTCTGCTTTGGGCAGAACTAACTGTAACGACGGGACCTACAGTCATGGCTATTTTCTACATTGGTTGAGTCTGGCTGGACCTGAGCTCCTCGTCACCCTGACCTCTACCAGGAAATGACATCCTCCACACTTTCTTTACTTCCACATTTCAAGCTCTGCCAGAAGCCTGGCACCAAACGGCCACCATGCACATGAGGGAATGGGCAATTGTAGCTAAATTGAAATCCACCGTGGCATTCAGAAAACAGCCTATTTTGTCATTGGTTTCAGATTTTACCGTGACAGTTCACTCATGATGCTGTACACATTTGGCAGTGAGTAAACAAAGAAACTAGCTAACTGATAAGTCACTGTAAGGTTAGGTAATGATGATAGGTGAATCATGTTGATCATACCAGTAAAATATTCCCTTGATTATGTGATATATTTTGATAGAAAAGTATTTACAACACTTAAGACAACATCCCATGGATCTGGGTGTGTGTATTTCTGTGGCTAAGATAATGAGGTAAAGGCACAAAAGTCAGTTTCACCGTAAATGAGTTTCCAATAAGCCCTGTGGCCTCTCCTCCCCCCACTGTTCCTTCACTCATCATTGCCTGACTGTCATGGTGGATTTCTTGGTGGCCTGGTTGGCCGCCTGGTGAGAGGTCATGTTGGATTAGAAAGCACCCTGTGAGATATAGGTTACTGCACTGTGCTACTAGCAGGGTGCTTGGGTGTGGGGGTGGAGCATACACACACACACACACAAGCACTCATGCACGCACGCATGCACGTCTGCACACACACACATGCACGCGCACACACACACAAACACACACACACACAGACACACACACAAAGAGACACATCAGTCACACCCACGAAGACTTTATTTGATACAGTTACTGACCTGGGGTTGTGGATTTATTTGTTGAGCCCCTTAGTGTTGTTATGGTCCACCATTGGTGGTCCTTTAGCTGTTGCATATTGTAATATCTGTTATGTTTGTTGCAGGTACCATCCTCAGCTAATAAACAGGAATATGACATATTAACAGGTTGCAACTGCTAACATGCTAAACATCACTTAAGCACTTCTCAAGGTTTTTTGACATTAATAATTTAATGTAGTTTCACCACTGAAAATATCTGGTTTATGTACCAAACTGAACCTATTTTAAGTGCATACACCTGTATTTTAGCATGAAGTGGCTTCAGCCTATTTTTTCTGGCAGTGCCATTATCATACAACACACAACCTGGCACTACATCAGTTTTTCCTCCCAGGAGGGCATTTGTATCTTCACATTACGTTACTGTAAACGAATATAGATTTGGCCATTGGAGGGCACTGCAATGCAGAATCCTTGAGTTTATGTCAGAGCCAAAACCATTCTTCAGATGAGTCAAAAGTAAACACAAATAGATACCTTTTTTTTTTAATCTGTGAAAACATTTGCCTGTCTTTTTGATTCATGTTTTATCTGTGATTTTAGAAGTGTTTTCCACTTGAGTCTAGTTCCAGTCTGACGCCCATTCTGCGTCTCAGGCAGGTTTATGATAGTGACAGACCAAATTCCTTTCCCATGTCTGTAACCATAGCAGCAACAGAGAGAGAGAATAAATTGTGTTTTCTGACTTTGTGTTAACAAAAATAAAAAAAAAGATTCCAGCAATTACAATTACAATTTTGCTCTCTTTACTTGAGCAATCCTAGTCCAATTTGCCTCAAACGTCATGCCTGTTGTCATGACATATGGTCAGCATCTACTTGCTTCATTACGCTGCAGACAGGTTTCATGTGAGAAGTCTCGCAATGGTAGCCAGGGTCATTCTCCAGGCAAGTTTGCATGAATAATAGATGGCTGGTTTGGCTGGTGATGGTTGATTAGGAGAGGTCAAGCCTTGGTGGAAGACACAGCTGGGTGAGGTGCAGGATACATGTCGGTAAAAATCCAGACCTTATAGGTGCACTTTCATTGATATCAGTCACGCAAAAATAACATACATGGTTTAGGAATTCAAATCTGTGTTGATTTTTAATTACATCAGATGGTGAAAAGTCAATGGATTCATTTGTCTTTGCTTGTAAACTTCACAAACACATGGTCACAGATTATAGTGACCCATTTACACACGCTACAGTTGGGTAATGTCAGACAGTACATTTGTTGGAAAGGTGGCAGTGTTACATAACCATCTGAACAGGAACAGTGTTTCACATATCCATTTATCTCCTCAAGAGCAAATAATAAGAATAATAACTTTTTATAAATACTTATATGTATATATATATAACTTTATATATATATACATGTTTTTTTTAAAGATTTTACTTTGATAAACATGCAATTTCTTTTAACATGCAATTAATTACACTGTTACATTTCGCATTAAAGCTTAAATAAAAGGATTTAACTTATTAAACTTGCAGGCAGACTCCCACTTGGCAAGGAAGTGAAAAATCAAATAGCTATTTACAAATGCTCTTTTATAGATCTGTGCATCTTCCGGTCGGTTGTTACGAATTCAATCTTCCGTGGGTTATATCTGTATTAACCCTGTATTAACCCCAAATCCTGTATTAACCTCTAAAGTACAATTAACAATAAATTAAGTGTTTCAGTACAAGATTCTATATATATAAATTTTACGTAAAGAAAGATTAGGTTAAAATTGTGTTCAACACAAAAACTATGATTGGTGTTGATTTTTGTATTGTTATGTCAATATAAATGTGATAATAACAATAATAATTATACATAGACATTTTATTTTCTTCCTAAGATTATTTTGTATGGGTATGATTGACATTTCTCTATGAGTGCGTTTACATGCTCATTCTCGCTATGATCTGGTTTTGGAGTATCCCGGTTATCTGTCGCACATGTAAACATCATATCCTAGTTATAGAAACCTGGATATGCTAGCTGGAGTACTTTGATAGAAACCAGGATACCTTGGCATTTTATCATCTTATCCAGGTTAATGAAGATTATTTGTTAGTGCCAAAGGTAGTGGGTAAAATGGTGAGCACGCCTGCAGACAGACGATTAGAAACCTGGCTTCTGTAGTGATCATGTATACAGGGATATGAATAACCAGAGTTTTCAGGATAAGACTCAAAACCAGGATAATAGTTTGCATGTAAACACACTCAATGGTAACTTTGGAATTAAACCTTTTGAATGTAATCCGATTAATAAAGCACTCACGGGAGGGAAGTGGGGGGGGGTGAACATCACAAGATAATTACAAAATAATCACAAGTATACGGACCAATAAACCACGTTAAAGAAGAGAAAGGAGAAAGGGAAGAGGGCTCGGGCGTACAGGTCAACCCTTTTGGCAGCAGAGGGGATGACTGGTTTCGGGGGAGGAGGTTTCTTGTTGTTCTTGGCATGGGATTTGCCGTGAGCACTGGCGATATCGATGGGCTTGCCGTAGCAGTCAAAGTTTGACAGCTCAAAGTCCCGCGGGAGCGAGCCCACGATGCTGAAGTCGTTGGTCCGCAGGTCTGATTTAGAGGTGCACACCTTCTTACAGCGAGTCTCCGCCACCTGGGTGCAGGAGAACAACATGAGGGAAAACAGAATTGATCATTAAATTCTGCAGCAGTTCATCTGAAACGTATAAACTGAGATACAATTAGTCTAATGGTCTGAAAGCGCTGCTGGCCGCCCCTGAGGCAGTGTAACCAGAACAAAGTGGTTTAAAAATTGACCGTCTAAGTAGTGGACTGGGATAGTTGAGCATAGCGCCATGCACTCTGACTAGTGGTACTAACAAAGATTATTCCATCCTGCAGAATAAATTATTCTTTAAGAAAAACAGTGATCAACTGCAGTGGTTCTTGACTTTATTTAACTGTTACTTCAGTTGAACTAATCTCTATTGTATACTGACATACAGTAATATGTAGGACTAAAGTGAGAATGTAATACATAAAATCTAAACAGTAAGTGTTGATCCCCACACAAACGTTCGCACCTGTCCCTCATTCCCTAATTGTTCACCCATTATTTACACCAGCACCCTTTTCCCTGAGTCTTTGCCAGGTTGTCTATAGCAGCTTTAGCATTCTAGCCCTTCTCTTAGTTACCTGCCTTCCTGTTTATGGCTCGCTTACCCCCTTGCTCATGCGTGAGGTTGTTGTTTTTGATTCTCAGCATGTGGCTGTTGCCACAGCAAAAAGACAATTTTTGTTTCAAAAGAAGCTGGAGGCAGTAAAAAAAGCACCACTGGCTGAACTATTTAAAAATGGCGGGTTTGTTCAGGACAACCCGGTCTGTCGCCAGCAAAGATGACGCAGTGATTAGTGATGATTTTCTCTGACCAATCAGTAGTCTGCGGGTTTTCACGTCACCTTTTGGTATCGCCTCAGATCGCTTATTATCTGTTTATCAACTACTATGTATGTACTGGATGGAGACATGAACAGGTACATGGATAGATATGTACACATACCACCACAACAGATGGCACAGGCATCTAGTGAACCCTTTTTTAACCACAGCCATCTGAGAGTCTATTTGAGTCTGTCTGTTTATTTTCTATTAATCAGTTTTCCAATCTTTCTCTCAAGTGGGAAGAGTTTAAGATTTGACCAAAGTCTATTGTCCTTGGTTAAAATCCACGTCCTCTCTTTATATATCCCTTGCTGGTTGACCAAACTGCACAAATAATCATGTAGAAACTGACTCTGCAACTCTACATTCATACATAGGAAAAGGACAACTGAATGCTCCACTTTCAGACTCCTGTTCAACACATAAAAAAGTGCTGTGTGCGTATAGCGCAATTGTGTCTCTTAGACGTCACATCCACTCAGCAGGTTGGAATCATCTAAACTGTGAGGAACACTGAAATGAGCCTGTTTAGGACTCTTTTTGGTTTCAGATTAAAAACAGACCACACTTTGAAAGCCCAGTAAAGAAGCTGTTTGATCCTGAATCTTGGACAGAACTCAATGTGATAAAACAAAACTCTTATTTAAAGAGAAAAAATAAACAATTTTGGAGCCAAAATTAGATCTACTTTGTGCTCTACAATGTTGCCTAATATGGAATCTGTCTCATCTAAAGTCTTGTAACTCTTCTACATCCTCTGTGTGCTATCACAGTAGACAAACAGTGCTAATAAAAAACTATCAGCAAAAGGATGTAGCTTAATGTTGTCCAAAAGAAAATCCTTTTCATCAACTTCCCTGAAGGCCTGTGGGGTGAACGGGATCTAATCAGACTATAGATGCTTACTCACTGAAGTCATTAAGCTCATTAGAGCTTCATTATTTTGATGTGGTTTTGACAAGAAAGCCTATTAAACTTCAATGGAATAATGTAATCCTCTCAAACCAAACGTGGTTTGGACAAAGGTAGACTCAGAGGTAAATGAATTTCAATTAGGCGTACAATTGAAAGACCCATAAAACATACTGCATGCCTGATGTGCATGTAAGTGTCAGACTTTGAGTCGTGACTAAACTGTGCGTTCAAGGCAGTGGCAATTCTTAATGATTGGATTTCTGTTTTGCATTTAGATTATATCTCTATGCTTTACTGTTAGAAACCTGCCTGAGAATGTTTGATCTGCAATATACATGTTGTCATTGTGTGTTCCTGTAGGTGGGAGGTTACTTATCTTATACATAAACACAAACATATATCACCCAAAACACATCATTGTAAATTGTTTGAACTTTATGTGTTGGCATTTGACTTTTGTTCTAGGAAAGCGAGAGAGGGGTAAGACATGCAACAAAGGTCCACGTCAAGAATTGTACCAGGGATGTTGCAATCATATAGTATATCTTGTCTATGTCTTAACCAATAGG
The DNA here is from genome assembly GCF_008692095.1 of Etheostoma spectabile. Classification (NCBI taxonomy): domain Eukaryota; kingdom Metazoa; phylum Chordata; class Actinopteri; order Perciformes; family Percidae; genus Etheostoma; species Etheostoma spectabile. The sequence goes on from NC_045742.1 coordinate 7,900,661, forward strand.
CCAACAGGAAATCACAAAAGGGGCGGCTGTGGCCCGCCCCTGCAGTCATTGTCGAAGTGTCCTTGGGCAAGACACTGAACCCCGAGTTGCCCCCGGTGCTGCGCATCGGAGTGTGAATGTGTATGAATGTTTATCTGATGAGCAGGTGGCACCTTGTACGGCAGCCCCGGCCACAGTGTATGAATGTGTGTGAATGGTGAATGTTTCCTGTAGATGTAAAAGCGCTTTGAGCAGTTGTTAAGACTGGAAAAGCGCTATATAAATACAGCACATTTACATTTACAAAAAAAAATTGAGGCAAGATCTCAATTGGCCTTTTACACTTAATTGATATTAAAAAATACTACTATGACTGTAAAGAGCAGATTCTGCTGATTCCCTATGTATGAAATCTGCACATTTCAGTTTGACTGAGTAAGAATATACAGTAACTCTTGTAATCTATGAACACACACAAGCAAACACACTTGAGTTATCAAAAGATCTACTGACGTGCAAGGTGCTGACATGCAGCGGCGTCCCTCCGGTCCCGTTGACCGTGTTGTTCTTGGCAGTGGGGCTCTTCCCTGCAGCCTTCTCCTTGGATGCCATCTTGGCCTTCTCTGCTTCAATGCGCTTTGGGCTATTGAGCATCACTTGAACCACAGCGTACTCCACCAGCGAGGCGAAACCAAACAGCAGGCAAGCGATGAGCCAGATGTCTATGGCCTTGACGTAGGACACTTTGGGCAGCTCCGATGCCAGGGAGGTGCACTCCGAGGACAGAGAGAGCACCGAGAGGATGCCTAAAAGAAGAGGAAAGTCAATTAACCTTATCAGTCAGCAAAGTTAGAAGAAGTTGGATGTAAAAAATTTAAATTCTAACTTTTCCCCTATCTATGATTGATACATGTCCAACCCTTTCTGTAATCCACTTATCTGATCAAAGAATTGGTAAAACACAGCAATAAATCTGACCAAGCATTCAGTGTCAACTTCTGGTACTTAACAGTTTCTAATATTTGGTAGTACGGCCATTAACTAGCTAATCATGTGATTAACCATGATTGTCAACATATACCAAGGGGAAAAAACAGTCCATCTCGTGAAGCCTAGATGTTTGATGCCACTGAGGAAAATCATTTGATCCACTAACTAAAAAAAACTATGCATTTCCTCTTCAAAGCACAAATTACTGAACAAATAATTCCTCCAATATGCACAAAAGCTGTTATAAAATTCTCACATCCACACAGGGTATCTGAGAACACGACTGCAATTAGATATTCATGAACCTTCCTTTACCTCCTTTATTAGGACATCTCCAAAAGATCAGACAGCCTCTAATAGCAGTAATTTCAATTTTGTTTAGTTTTTTTTTAAATCTCTGATGGCCAACATGATTACAGGTTTCGGGATCCCCCCCTCTTTTAAGATACAGTAGGACTCATTAAAACCAATGTCTTCAGATGGTATTATAAACACCACGGAATGGCTTTACTCCCCTTTCCCTTCCTATAATGACTTTTTAGAGAGATAATACATACAATGGAATGACTAATGGGTTTTACCCCCACGACTAACTATGGTCACTCATCAAGGATGGGCATGTATACAATTTATAATCAAACTGTTTCTTTCACAAATTAGTAAGAAACTGAATTGTCATCCTGAAATCGCCCACCTATTATCCATGAAAAAAGAAAAACATGAAGGGTGGCGACACTTCAATAGCTTTGTTTGCTTTGTTCCCCAATGACATGTGTGCACAAAATAAACCTGGATTTTGATTCAGACAGAAAAAAACTTGCACCCAAAAAAATTGCCTATATCTACTTTTAATGTAATGGTCAACCCCAAAACACACATTCTCAGTTAAATGAGCACATGGGCACGTATACACATGAACACACTCATAAATGCTCACACACAGAGAAGAGCAATAAATGAGTGTCGTCCCACACCTAAATGTTGACTGACCTGGACTGATCCCATTTAGAGAGAAGTCAGAGGAGGCTTCCGTGAGGAGTTGGAGTGATGATAGAATGAAAGTGGTGATGAACAACTGGAGGGAGGATGGAGGAAAGACGGCAGTGGATGACTGGAGGGGGATAACAATGGATTATTGTGTCCATGCAGCCCTGCACACACAGAGGTGCCCGGGTGATTTGTGGGTGACACTGACATATTACACGCAGGTTCAATTATGGTGTGGTAAGAAAAAGTAAAAAGTGGAATAGCCCTTTTCCAGCAAACACAAGCTTGGTCAATATTGTTAATATTGTATGGGGAAAATATGATGTATCATATATATATATATATATATATATATATATATATATACAATCTAAGACTTTGTTTTGGTGACTTACAACAAATAGAAAAAATAAGTTAATAAGAAAATGATAAACAATGAGGATGTGATGAGAAAAGTCTGTGATTCATTCTATTTATAGTGTAAACAAAAACACACCATACATTAAGCAGTAGCAGTTCCACAAGCATTCTAGCATTTATTCTGGACTCAGGCTAACAGTCTAGTAATCTGGCTGGACCTTCTGTAACTTGGATAGATTGTGTGCAGCATTGCTCGTCAAATGCCTCAGCACGTCCCTTCATTAATTTAGGTTAATGGGGATCAGTTGTAACTCGTTGGCCAGCTGAGTGTCTCTCAGGAGTGGCCGGCTACTTTCATAAACGGACATTTCAACCTCTCTGTTTTCATAAGTAACATAGTTTACAGCTGTCAGTTTTCAGAAAAGTGTTTGGTTACACATCCCCGTGTATATATGCCCTCAATGCCGTCAAGAGCATGCCAAACCTGTAAGTGGCAGTGTAACAAGAAGCTCAAGCCAACGTTAGCCAATCAGAATCGCGGAAATAGCTACAACAGCAACGGCAGCAACAACAGCAACAACAGCAACAACAGCAACAACAGCAACAAATCGAATTCCCCCCCCCCCCC
>NC_045742.1:7903614-7906827 GCF_008692095.1 Etheostoma spectabile
CGTTCTCCTCTTCACTTCTGTCTCAGTTTACATGCAAACAAAGATTTCCAAAATCTACACTCTGGCCGGAGTTTTTAGAAAGACTCGTTTTCAGAAACAAATTCTCTGTTTGCATGTAAACGAAGGGCACAAACGATGGGAAAGTTCTCCGTTTTCAAAATAACCATGTACATGTAAACAGGGCCTCAGTCTCCTGAAAACTTCTTGTTGGCCACACTGATTAGGATTAACATAAAGATTAACCAGAAACACAGTATGTAGATGTTTCCAGCCATTGGCTAAGCTTTGTACCTGCATATTTTAAACATGAGTAGCCAAAACTTACAAAATGTTGTTAAATCATTTTGTCAGTGGAAATCTGTGTATGTGGCTAAAAATGCATCACATCACAGTTCAACAGGAAAAGTTGCAGGCTAGAAAACTGAATCCAGCGCAGTGTTTTTTATGTTGTAAGCATTTAGGTAGTTTGATGTGAATGTTGGCAGATCAATGACAGACGTGGAAATCAAACCTAATAGCCTAAATGCCGTTACTGCACTTAAATGGGCTCAAATGCCCATGTATTTAGCCGTACACTAGACAAATGCCTCCTAAAAGCACTAACTTACTTAGCATCGCTGTGGCGGTTCCCATCTGTCAATTTGAACTGTATCCAGTGATTTATGACATATAGAACAATAATGGACATGCCACCCTGCTTGATAGATAAAGTCCTTCATGGTGTCAAAGTGAATGATGTTGTCATGATGGAGATGATTGGGGCCACAATGCCAGTGATCCCTAAAAACATTTATTTTATCCACTTCAATTTTTCCCTCATGTATCACAGCTAATAACAGTTCCTCAATAAAACCCACTCACTCACCCACCCCTCTTTTTGATCTAACGTCTAACCATGCACTCAACCCTGGTTGAATAGCACAAGGAATATTTACACATCCTGTGTTTTTTTAAATGTTAGTGGAGGGTGGGGGAATTGATCAAACACTCCATACCCAAAGGCACCCTGGCAGCACTCGCATCAGGGTTGATCCAGAAGGACAGCCATGAGAGGACTACGATGAGCAGCGTGGGGGCGTAAACACCCATCATATAGAAGCCAACCTGTCTCCTTAGGGTGAAGATAACCTCTACACAGGTGTAGTACCCTGCACGAGAAAGGAGATAATGGTCGAATATGATTAAAATAACGTCAGTAAGAAAATCAGCTTACCTTAAAATTAAAAAAAAGGAGAATCAGGCAAAGTACATAAGTTAGTGGCATCATGCATAATTGTATTCCAAGATATAAACAGTGTATAGCTACTTTTAAATAAGATGACTTCATATCATTATCTCTTTGGAATTACAAGGTGGCGGATTTTAAAATAATTCCAGACTCGGCTGCTCATAATTACGGTCTGAACAATTTGCCATGAACACAGCCTCAGGCGACTTGGGTCAGTTCAAAGATTTTGGCCTTTCATGACTTATTTCGGTCTAGAAATGTTAACTTCTTGCCCTTGATTGGAAACAGCAGGTGAGAGAAATTGCCCTATATTGAATTGGTCTATTGAATCTGTAGCAAACATTAAGAGGAAAGGTAGCCGCCAGGTTCAGTCCTCACACAGCTGTGCGCACTTTGATGAGGCTTAGACGAGTTTGAGCACACAGGGCAGCACCCTAAAAAACATTACTTTCTTTCAATTCAAACATGTCTATTATACAGGAGACATGTCCTCTGCCAGTTACTATTTTTAGTGGATGGGAACATGTTCCTGTTTAGAGGAGGTTCTCATTCTTAACAGTATACATTACCATTCATAAATGATCAATTCTACCCAATCTATCTAGTGGAAATGTGGTCTTCATTAGTCAAGCTTAAAGAAGTATGGAATAGGCATCATTACGCTTCAGACCTACAGCCGCGTTGCATTTCTTCTCTTTGAGGCTGATCAGTGGGACCAATGGGGATGGTAGAGTTGAAGGGCTGAAGTAATATTTAACTAGCCCTGGGATCTCTGGGTGAGCTTTATACAGCTTATAAGGACTGCCTGTGTCGCAGAGCAGACTCAAACCAGTCGTACACAGAGGTGATCTTTGTGTCTGGCCAGGTTGCCATAGTAACCTGTTAAAAGGCTGACTCATTGCCAGCAGTGTGCCTCCCAAGTGCGAGAGCACTGAGGTCATACCAGCTCTGTTGGCTGATAGAGATTTTCCATTTCATTACGAATGTCGTTTTACCCATACATAGACCTGTATACATTCATGGCACAGAACCAGAATCTTTTTTAGAGTTTTTCTTCTATTTTATTATATAAATACTCAGTCCTGCCTGCATCCTGGGCTAAAGGGCAGAGTTGACATGTTGTACACTAGTCTGAGTATGTTAAAGTTCATCGTAACAACCTCCACCCAACATCTTAGAAATATCTATGTAGACACCCACAATTTCATAAAATTGTATAATGCAAATCAGATTGCCCATGCAAAGTGAGACTGGTGCTTACTGACAATCCAAGAACAAGACCCACTAAAGAAGTAACCAAATGGTTAAGATGGACAGGTATATACATTTGACTTGAACTATTGTACTTATTGACAAAGTGGCGCTAACGAAGATAGATAGTAATGTGCCAACAGAGGCAGGGAAGAGGAAGAATGCCAATACACACAAATATCTAGGGCTGTGCATTATACATACACCATACACTGTTTTTGGGGAAAGCTCTGCATATTATATCTTTACATTTGTGGTGGAATAATGAATGGATGTGGAACCCTTGATAACTTAAAGAATTAAGTACTTGGTTGATGGAAACGCTGGAAATATTTGCTGTGCATGTTTCAAAAGAGGGACCTAGCTACTTTCAGCTAAAACTGTTTGAAAGGAGTATTTTGAGTATTTCAATACTACTTGACTTTTCTCATCAGCATTTTTATAACTTCATGTTTGAAACTATGTAAGAAACTGGATTTAAGACATGGGCGGTACCTGTTCCAGAATAGAATTTGGTACAGTTCCCATAATCAATATCTTCTTGTCTGATATCAAACTGTGGCAGAGCGATGGTGTCCATTTGCACTGGGTCTCCGGTCTGCCACATAAACCGCAGGTCGTCTGTGGTATAGCCAACTGGATGAGAGAGGTACAAAGGCGTACAAAAAGTGAATACACATATACACACATTAACACTGTGTGTGTGTGTATATTTATATATATATATATATATA
>NC_045742.1:7906837-7949849 GCF_008692095.1 Etheostoma spectabile
TATATATATATATATATATATATATACAGTATATTTATACTGTAGCAGTCAGGGTAGCCATTAGAGGTTAATGACTCTAAGTTATTTTGCCTAAACTGCTTTGTAAACACAATGCAAGCAATTAGCTGTTAACAACGTTAAACTATGATAAGTTATTCTACTTCTCTAAATGTTCTCCATAAAAAATGCCTTCTAAACACAAGCAAAACCCTTTAATTTACACCAAAACTACTATCTTATAAAAACAACTAAATTCCCAACTCATAAATACTGTATCTCCCAAATACCAATAAGCAGATATGTTGAAGTCCAACTCAAACCACATTGACAGTGCGAATACATGGTTCGGGATTGGTGGTTGAAAGGGATATTAAATCAGGAAAACTCACAGCTTTCAAGTTGCATCTTACACCTCTGTGTGTCCATAGGGAACAATGTCAGATCTAGCGGACAGGAAAGGGTGACGGACAACCTGGAGGAGAATAAATAAAATGCTGTTTTCAGGTTTTCAATATGCTGTGCTTTTGTTACCCTCTGATATCCACACACACGCACAAAAGCCTTATTTGCATGACACTAGTATTACTTTGAGATCTCATGGATTTAAAGGTTAACCCTCATGTTGCATTTGTATGAGATAAACAAAATATGTTGCACTCCAAATTCTAGACATATTCACAAGAATGATCTCTGGAGACGTCTGAAACCTAACACAACAGTGTCGCTGTAGCCCCAACTAGTTTATATTGATATGCTCTTGTAAGATAAAATGTTTTTTCTGCCAAATGCTACAGTAAGTATGCCAACAATCTCATAACATTTTAGGAATTTCCCTCTTGCAGCCCGTAGCCTCAATGATTTTTGACCCAGAAAGAAAAATAAATAAAGAAAACCCCAGGAAATGCTTGAAAATAAGGGAAACAAGCCTTCCCTTTCTAATTGAGATACACACAGGACTAAAATAATCACTGCAGATTTGCAGTGCATTAAGAACACAAATGATCAATTATTACATTATCGTATTAGGGTCTCCGAGGAAGAATCCTACGCAACTAGGCCTTAAATCATATGATGTGTCTTACGTACAGCACATATTTAAAGCTGGATCAGGCAAGCTTTGACTGAGCCTGATGATGCCATTAAATTGCCATTCTGTTTCACATGGCACTTCATTCATTCCACATGAAATTGTGGTCATGTTAATTTTTGTTGTTTTGGGGTGTTATTTTGTTTTGTCTTGCCCTAACCAATCAGAACATGGTACCTAAAGTGTATTTAAAAGGTTGTTTTTAGGGCTTTTTTCCCTTTATTTTAGTGATAGTGGGTAGACTGGAAAGAGGGAGAGAGATGGGTGATGACACTCAGCAAAGGGCAGTAGGTCGGTTTCAAACCCTGTGCCGCTGCAGGACTCCACCAACATGGCAGCTGAACACTCTTACTGGGTGAGCTAGGGGCCGCCCCAGTTGTAGTTTTCAGGAGCAGTTCATTTTCTTTAACATTGATCAACAGAAGTATGTTGATTTAGGAGTTGTTATTTCTGTAACTGGGCTTACAACGACTCCGTCGGCTTTGTTTATCTTGTCTCCATCTTTCTATCACTATTTTTCATAAATGTAGCCTTGTAGCTATGTTTAATGCAAAGACAGAACACTAAAAAACTGACATCAGCAAACCAAAATGAACCAGGGGGATTACAATGTGTCTTCATCATCTGCCATGGGTGGAGACCTTTCTGTACCTAACAGTAAATCCTTCAGCTTCATCTGGTTCACTGTAAAATATGCGGTGAAAGGCAGGAACTGTTTGCAAAGTTTTGAGAAGACCATTTTAACAGTTTATTCCTAAAGTATTTATATAACGGCCTTGTGACTGTCGAATGATACTGTGTGGTTGATATTTTTTTAAATGCTCTAAAGGTGATGTGTCATTTTCCTGTAACAATTCAGGCTGTTCACCTTCACCGTTTTTATTACCTACCTACTAAAAGCAATGCACTCGTATAATTTGCATATAATCCATGTAATCGTCAGTGAGGACATGCAGAGCTGCTTCTAAGGATGAAGTCGTTTCACACATTTTAACAGGGAAGACAATGAAAAAAATCAAATCAAATTCATTACCTCATACTGATGAGGACGTCCCCGTTACGGAAAATGAAAAGAAGAATGTTCTCCTGAGTAACGTCATGAAAGTTGGCACTCTTCTCGTTAGCGAAGAACAGGTCAGGTTTCCAAAGACATTTGAACATCTTTGGATCGACAGTGAGAGAATCCGACTTGAAGTCCTGCGGTAGCTTCAGCCTGGGGTCGTTCCAGCGCTGCCGCAGGAAGATGTTGACTCTGTAATCCTGTTAGGCACAACAGACAAGCACAGATGTGGCTAATGTCGGTATCGTGTCAGTACTAGGACAATACAGTACTTGGAAAAACGTTGGGTGCTTTTAAAGGGATTAATGACCTCTCTTAATAGGATTCGGTTACTGCTTATTTTCTATTCACATTTTACATTAAGCTTTAAACAGAAAGGTGCACAGTTGGACAGCAAAATGGCCATTTTTTATAGAGATCCCTCTCCATAACACTGAAGGACATTATATATATATATATATATATATATATATATATATATATATATATATATATATATATATATATATATATATATATATATATATGTATACCCTTATATTCATGTGCAGTTAAAGAATAAGAAAAAAATCTTCCCGTTAGTTACTTTCCTTAGGATCTAACTGTTCCACCTTATTGACAAGTTACATTTTCTACTTTCAAGTCATTGACAATCAATATTTCTCACAGTAAACACTTCAACAACATCAACAGACCACTTTAACGTGTCAAGTGACATTTTACAGCTGCAGCCAACACTCTCATCACATCTACTTTAAAGCAGTCAACATAGAAAAACACAGTCCAAGGGTCAAATGTTATCAATACAGCCACATGTGATACTTAATGCCTCATTAGAGAGCTTGTTAGTGAAGTTTCCACGTTCTTGTTGGTGGCAAAGTATCACTCAGTCTGGCTTTGGGACGTTGTTTTTTTTTTGTGTGCCCGCTTTGATGGCGTGCCACAAGCTGTTCTGGGACCAGGTGTTAGGAAGGACTCATAATGGTGAGTGTGAAGATGAATGACATGTCAAATAAGGCTGTCAAAATACCAGCTGTATGTGGGTGAGTTTGTGTGTTAGAGTGTGTGTGAGAGTGTGCGTGTGTGTGTGTGTGTGTGTGTGTGTGTGTGTGTGTGTATGTTTTCCTGGGTGAAAACTGCAGCAGCTTATGCAGAGTCTGCTAAAAGCCAACATGTTTCATTACTTTATGCTTTGCACTCAGGTGTTTTTTAAATGGAAAAATAGTGCAATTTTTCTTATTGAATGAGAACACAATGGATTGTAGGTGTTCATGAAATTAGCAGCAGGGCCCTTAATGTAACATGATAACGTTAACATGTTAACACAAAACACACACGTATCAATGATTGAAAAAGGAATTCAAACATGGTTTTTGCATTTATCAGAGTGACATCTGCTTACCCAGCTTATTGCATCCTATCCCCATTTCCTATCCACATATGTGTTATTGACTCTCTCTGGTTAAAAAGCAAACAATTGACCTTGTAGTTCAAATTGTTAGTAGTTTGCTGTTGTTTCTTCTGAAATGGATTTGTGACCTGTAATTTCAACTTTTGCCACAATGACAGAAATCATCAACACCCCTATGAGTGCCAGCATTAAACTCAGCGATCCTCTACTCACTTAATCCACCCCATTCGGCCGGCACAAGACCACAGAGGCTCCATCCATTAGATCCTATCCCTGTCAACATGTTGAGCCTTGCCCTGAGTTCACTTTGTCTTGGCTGCAGTTCTGCAACACGCCATTTTTGGTCTTTCGGGTTTTCCTCCATGTTTGGGATGCCACCTGCCTCCATTCATAGTGGCCACGATGACTTTCACTTTGCAGATTTTTTTGTTTGTTGGAATTTCACAGGATAGTCTTCCTGAAAAAAATATGTGTAACATGTTTGCTGACAAATATTTGAGTTAAGCCAGACTGAGTGAAAAGTGTACATTTTAGTATCTCATTTTAAAGGTTTCTCTTGCTTTTTATAATTTTTAAAATATATGTATATATATTTTTATAAATATAATGCTTTTTTGTAATTCTTTGCAAAATAGATTTTTTTCAGCCATTTCAGTTACAGACAGGTTTGAGTGTGAGAGAAAGCCAGCTGACCTAAACGTACACAGTGCATTAATTCTTCATGAAAGTACTTTGCGTATTATATATTTTTTTGTTTCTGCACTTTGGTACCTTCATCTCCAGTAACTCTTCCTCTGGACCAAAGCAATACATTTACTAATTTAATTTTCATATGAAACTAAATATCATACTATATACATCTAGTATACACAGTGTATACACAGATAATTTTCCTGGCAAAAATGCATAACAATTTTACAGATACAGACTGATCCATGTAATTTGTTGTGGTATGCACAATGTCTACAGTATGAGGAACTATTTCAAAAACTCTAGCTAGCACCGTTTTATACACAAAGGTCTTAGGATAGTTTGTTAATTCAGCTGTTACACAGAATGTGCTTTATTTTTCTGCCAGTAAACATTTGTTGGGAGAAGGAACAGCGGTCAATTTTTTGATGTCTCATTTTGGAAAGCCAGCCCTCATTTCTATACAACTTAATTTTAGACTCAAATGTCCAACTAGTCCTCAAGCGACAGCACAAATAGCTACTGCTGGCTCTTCTCTGTCTGACAGAAACGCAAGCCAATTCCCACACCTTTGCCTTTCTGGAAACCAGACAAGGAGATATATCTTCCCTCTGGCTTACTATCAAGCTGCCGGTACTGCATTTGATTGATTCCGGAGAGATTTAGCACAACCGCTCTTTGAATCAGGGAGGGAAACTCAAACGGAGAAGCAGTACCAAAAAAAAAAAAAACACAAACCAATTTATTTCATTTCACAACATGAAATTAGTCATCCTCTCCTTATGGATACAATCAGAAAGTGAAAATAGATATCTTAGTGGATCCGAGGTGTTTTATGATCTAGGGAGGTGTAAATGATGAGAGAGGAGATCAGAAACCCCTCAGCGTTATAAATTGAATGGTAGAGGTGAACAGCTGTCACTTCTTTCTCCTGGATTCGTTTTGAAGCTTCCACACTTTCATTTTCTTTCTGTCTTTCGCTGGGCGTCCAGAGGGACGAGGCAAGACAGATTTGCCATCTGGGAGTCCCTGATCTCTTTTTCTCTGACTCAGTGTTGGCTCTTGCTCCTTCTCGATCCTGTCTCTTTCCTTTTCTTAGCTTCTCTTTCTTGTAATTCTTCGCTATCTTGCGCTTGCCACTTTTTCTCTGTTTTTCTCTTACCTCATCCCTTCTACTTTATATAACTCATTCCCCTTTCCTCTTTTCTTATTTTTCTTCCTCCAACCTTGTCTTCTTCTTCACTTTACTTTAAGATTCCTCCCTTGTTTTCCTCCTGCCCTTAGTTCTGACTTTCTGTCACTGCCTTTCACTTTCTGTTTACTATCTCATCTTCATTTTCTTCCTCAGCTCTTTTTCAACTTCAATTTCCCTGTCTCTTCCTCCTCCTGCCTCCTCTTCCTTCTTTTTCTTAATTTTCTTTGATTGTTTTTTTCCTCTCACCCTCGTTTTTGTGTCATCTTATGTTTTATCTTCCCTAATGCATGCAACCCCACAATATGGGTTTTAAGGATTTCATTCAGTACATTCAGCTTTTATCATCATAATTGGTCTGTGATTGGCCCTAGTGAGAAACTCTCTACAGAAAGATTTTACACACGGACACTTATCCACAGCCAAAAGAGATATTTCCAGAATACGTTTTCATGCAGATCCAATTCCAGGATATATGATCTAAGGCTTTTTCAGAGTGCCACTGCTTATGAAATGAAGTATGAGAACATTGATCACTGCTTTGGACTGATCCAGACCTGCAACAGGACTCTGGGGGCAAATCTGAACTGATGTTGTAAAGATTGATGTTGGCAGTATATTCCATAACTATAATTGGATTGTTCAGGCAAGACAAATTATCATAATGTCTTGCAAGTATTTGAGACTTGTGTGCTTTGCTCTGCTTTTTATGTTTAGCTGTTTTGTTTGAGGAGTATGCAAAGTTATATTTGCTCTCCATCACAATGTGTTGTCCTCTCTATCTGGCATGGAATTGACCAAACAATGCAAGGATATTTAAAATGTGATTACAGTGGGATTTGCGAGCAGCGCTGCATTGACAGCAGTTTGACAGCTTTTGCAAGCACAACAAAATTGTCATTTCAGTTGTTAAGTCAGTTGTTTTTGTTAAACAAAATACTTACAAGTTTATTTCATGGTATGTCAAATAAGAAATTGGAAATCAGTTTTTTGAGAGAATTCAAATTGCTTAAACCACTTTGACAGTATTCTGTAATGGAAAAAACATTGCAGTTAAATTAAAGGTCATAATTTCCGACTCAGTGAGGTTTGGATTGATGACCCATCTTGTAACTAATAGGACGTGCCTGCATGATTTGTGCAGGACAACGTGCTTGTTTTATTACTGTGGTTTTTTAAGAATGTAGATTTTCTCTTAGAATAAACCCCCTGGGTTGCATCCTGTAAAGCTGCGTTGCAGAAGAGTTTGTGAGACAGAATCAAGTCAAACTGTGGATTATGTCACACTGCACTGCATTCATTTATTATCCTTGTCACATCATTGAACACATTTACTGAGACACAGACACTTAATGTTTGTTGGCTCCTCCCAGCAGCTTTAAATTAAAACACGCCGGTAAGCCAGGCTCATTAGAAACCTTGAGGAATGTTCCCTTTATTGTTTCCTAAGTGATCAAGACTCAACCCAGCTCCGTCCTTGAGTTTAATCTGTTCACTAGCATTCAAACTGCACTTCTTTATCAGCAATTAAGCCATCAGACAAACGAGACATTAAAACTCCATTCTCCATAATGATTCATTACTAAATGGTCTGATACCGGCTAGAAAACATGCTCATTCATCATTCTTCAAACTTGTACGATAAAGTAGTTTTCAGCTCTGAACCAGGGCATCTGATTGGCCGAAGTATTGATTATCAATGCTGTCAGGCTAAAGTGGTATTGAAGTGAATTCTTACCATGGTTGTTTCTTGGATGGAGCCAAAACTGTTGATGAAAATGTTCACTCTGTCTTCCACAGGAATTCCTGGATTCAGAAAAAAGGGAGGAAGAGTTTGTACGATTAAGTCCACTGTGTTTCACAGCGGCATTGCAATAAGAGTGAGGTAGCTGAGTGTGATTTTATCTTAAAGTAAGTGTCAGTATGCTTTGTAAAACCCTGTAAGTCTTTCTACATATTGTACCTGGTTATGCAATTGATTGCATTATCAATCATAATTTGTGAAAGACTTGTGAAAGACACTCTAAACATGAATATATATTGGTCTTTCTCTCCCCTCTAAGCCTTTAGCAAAAACTAATTAAACCCTTGATGAATGCCGACCGCTCACCCTCCTTTGAATAAACTGTTTCCTTTGAGGTGTTTACTGCAGGCTCGGGAGTTTTACAGGTCAAATTAGGTCCTGAAATTTGCAAAATGAACGTGGATTATAGAGGTGCATGCATTAATGCAGCCAAGAAAACTAACAATTATTCAACAAACACTTCTAGTGTTAGCTCAAAATCTTCTATAGGGTCTTTGAAAGCAGCTCACTATTTTATAGGCCTGCACAAAGTAATGCACAAGGCGCAGTTTAGGATGTCATTTGGGAGATTATGACATGGATGTTTATGGACGGGGAGCTTTCAGCCCACCCTGAAATCAAGAGCAGATGTTTGGCTGCTGGACCAGTCCCAGGCAGACAGAGAGGGAGCTGATTCTGCTCACAATACATCAAACATTGAGTCCCAGTTTCTGCTGCCAAGTGCCAAAGGATGGAAACTACCTGAAGACTGGTAAGACCATCAGTCAGATGTAGAGGTCATCAATCACCTCTTTGTTATTTTTATTGCTGTCCTCTGCGGAACAGAAAGCTTGGTGCAGTGTGACATTTACAGTACACTGTAAACACTGTAATTATGGATGCGTGGTGGACAGTAAAAGTAAAAAGATAAAACAGTGGCAGATTCTAGAGGCGGAGGTGTGAAAAACAGTAGTTAAATAAAATACACAAACTTCATTGTAAATATGTATGATTTAAAGAGCCTGTTTGTGTAAATTAACACCTGTTGGACATGTTGAACATGTTTTTAAAGAGAGAGTCAACCTGAGAACAGTGGCTTATTGTAACATTGTTGTAGTACATGTTAAATAAAAAATTGTATGTGCAATAGGAAATTAATTTACGTTAATGTCTCATGCACCATTTATGTGGACAGCAGTCCCTGGACCAAGTCTATGAAAGAAATCGGGACCTACACAGTCATATTATACTTGTTTCTTTAATTAGCATGACAGCACCAGAGCAGAAATGTCAATTAAAGGCATGAACAATTCACTTCATACGTTTTTTTTTTTTAACATTAATCTGAGTTTCCCCAGCCTGGTTATGGTCCCCCAATGGCTAGAAATGGCAATAGGTGTAAACCAAGCCCTGGGTATCTTGCTCTGCCTTTGAGAAAATGAAAACTGCTCCATATGAGGTCATAAGGGGCAAGGTTACCTCCCCTTTCTCTGCTTTGCCCGCCCAAAGAATTTGGCCCACCCATGAGAGAGAGACATCGTGACTTTCAAATGAGCAAAGTGGCAGTTGGTCAAGGCCACATGCCTGGCCTCCACCTTACCCCCCCCCCCCTCCTCAAAAGCTACAGACTCAGAAATGGCACATACTAAGGAAATCTCATTGTGGGACTGGCTCTAGTGGCTGTACTTCTGCAACAAGGCTGAATTTTTGGAAAGAGACTTCACATACGGTATTAGGGGACCACTAAGGCCTATATAAAAGCATCCAAAGAGCACCATGTCATGGGACCTTTAAGAATAGACAGAGACAGATGAAGACGAAACGAGACTTGCCTTTGAAGTTGGGCCTTATTCTGGGATCATAGGTGATCAGTAACCTGTTCAAGATGTTACTGGTTGAATTTTCTGGGACTCGGGCCAAATCCTCAGATGACAGCTGTCTGCAAACAAGAAAGGCAGAGAGGGAACTGCAGGCACGATTACATTAGCAGGTCAAATTCTTGTTGGATGAACAGTGCAGCTGAACAGCACACCCACTTCTACTCTGTATACTCTTTGATTGAACTATAACCTGAGAGGGCTACCAGTTAGGGATTAAATTAGCTTTTAAAATTTGGACCATGCAGGCAATTCTGACAGGGGAAGTTGGACTGATTCTCCAGGCAGATAGGGAAAATGAGTTTAACCTTCAAAGACAATTATGTAATACCTTGAAGTCATTTAGTGTCATGTTTCTAGCAACTCTGTGAGGCTGTGCTTAGGTATAGCTGTGCTTTCAGCTAAATACAAATGCCAGCCTGATAACATGCTCACATTGATAATGCTCACATGTAGGGATGTAATAGTATGACAATTTAACCTCACTGTTATAGTGACCAAAATTATTTTGGTATTATTGCAGTATTTTTAAAAGTGTGTTAAATGTCGTTAGCAGCAACTTTTTTCCTGCATGTTCTGCAGGCGGAATAACTGTCTTCAATCAACTGTCCTTCGGCATTCTTATAATAACCAAAATATTCCCATGCTTAAGACTTAGTCCTCATAGAGGGTTGATAAATGTCCTGAGCACTGTCATCTCCTCCTTCCGCGGGCAAGGAAACACGTTACTCACATGCTCATATTTCATATTTATGTTTTCCATCTTAGGGTTTTTCTCATGCTAACGTTTGCTATAGCACTACACAGTACAGCAGAGGCGTGGTTGTCTAGGGACATTGATTTTGGTTTCTATGAGCAAATTGTGTCAAATACTTCATAAAATACAACAATATTATCAAGTAAATCTTCATTTGCAAAGTAAACGAATGAAAGACTTGTTACCTGTTGGTCTTGATTTCATTTGAGTTGCCTGGACTCAATATATCTGCCATGTGGGTGGCAAAGAATAAAAATGACTTTTTAAGACAAACAGTATGCATTATCAGCTGCCTACTAACAATTACCACCATAACATAAAGTGGTGACTTTTAGAGACGTTCAAGCAAACATCATTTGTTGTCTGAGGTTGACTGATGAAAAAGCAATGGTACAGAGAGACGAAAAGGGGAGAACAGGATCTGGCAGAAAAAAAAAGAAGAAAAAGAAAGCCTCCCTGTGGGTGGCAATGATTCTCCTGCCAAAGAATTCCCCCTTCTCAAAGCACTTTACATATCATTATGTAAACCTTATCATGCAATGAGGATGAGTTAAAGTGCGCCATAGGAATGCCGCACTGTGTGTGTGTGTGTGTTCTGTGGTTCGTCTGATCAAAGTGAAACACATAATTCCCATCCACTAAACCTCTTTCCTTCTCTCTTTTAACAGGCCCTACTGACAACCTCAAGCACAACAGCTAAACTGGAACCAAGTGGTTCCCTTGATCCACAAAGACATCCGCAGCACTAAACTCAAAATATGTCATACAACTTACACTTGCCAATACTGGGACTACATCAAACGGTTTCGCCCTCATTTCAAGAACTTTCATTGTTGAGCCATTTGTTACCATTTAAGGTAGTAGTGGATGCAGCTCTACACGGCATAGAGACAACGAGCAGTTCAAAAGGCATGTTGGGGCATATTGGTGTTCATTCTGTTATTAAACATATCCAGAATTGACCTTTTTAGTTTATCCATGACCTGACAACTTCCGGTTTTTTTTTAAGAACACAATCTTACACAGTTGCTTATGATACTAGACATCTGCATCTGCTGTAAATAAGGAAGATTGGCCAAGGTAGCATGGATCCTATACAAAAAGCTGTGTATTCTGTGTTTTTTAACACCACATACTTTTAGTGTATTTGATTTCTGGGATAACCATTGTTCCTAATCAACTGTGTTAAAGTTCCATATCAGACTTGAGTAGCTCTGCAGTGAAGCAGCTGATGACTGAAAAGTAAGATCCATCAGATGTAAACTAGACAGAGTTATGCTTTAACTGAATGCTAAACGGAACTGAAAAGGTCATTTAAGGGGAACTCCGCCAATTCCACCCATAAATGTCAGTTTATTGGTCAATGTGGATACTACCTAGCTAATGTCAACAGCTGTTTAATGTCTGTTCTGACTATACGTGAAGCACAGTACGTGTCATGTGTCATGAGTCATTTGCACTGTACGACAGCACATGGTGTGGTTTATCCCATACTTACGATGGGCAGTAAACCTGCTTCCCTTTTTTCTTTCCCTTCTTTGTTCCTTTTTCTTTGGCAGATCCTCCCTCTACACAAAGAGCGAGGACCAGGAGCAAGATGGCGAGCTTCTTAATGCACATTCTGGTGTAAAATGAGCCTGCGGAGGGAAAAACAACAAACCATTTATCCAAAGAAAAGGAGTCATTTAAATTACTCAGGCTTAGTGTGCAATTAACTAACCCCCACCAAATTGTATTTGTGTCACATTCAACCAAATGTCAGCATCCAATTGCACACGTGAAAGTGGCAGTTTAAAGAAGAATTCCAGTCGATTTCAACACGTAGCTCTGTTGTTTTTTAGTGGAAAAATACATTTTGGAATATTGGATTGTATGAGTTCGACAATTGACTAGTGTGGACTTCACCGGAAAAGAGGAAATAAACAGAGGTATGGATTAACCAAGGGGGTAAGCCTTTCCTGTCTAAGCGTAGCTCCCATGGCGCCACTTTGACAGTGAATAACTTTACATCTGAAGCGTTTAAAGACTCTATTTGTGCATTGTTTATTTCTAAATAAACATGACAATGTATAAAAGGCTCCATTACCTTGTACCTCACGTTATGGCGTTTTTGTAAAAATAGGCTAACGATTGTGTCGCAACCGCGCGACTTACTGTTGAATAGTTGACAAATAACTGTATTTCCAGGAGACGCACGCAAACAGTTTGGGCTTCCACTGTTTAGGTTCAATTACTAACATTAATTAGCCTTTTAGTTAGCAATAATTAGCCTGTGTCAATGGTATCTCCTAACATATACCTGTGCTCTCTGTCTCTGCTTATTGGGAGTGATTGAGATTTCTCTTGGCACAGCTACCAGAAGACTTACAACTTAAAGACACGTTGCCCACGTCACAACTACGTCGTCAAGCCCAGTTGGAGGCTGCGCAGTAATGCCTAGCCATCCCTGGAAAAGTGCTTATGTTTTCCTTCACTGGTCTCCGTCCAGAACAACTGGATCTGTTGGTGTATTTCTTTAACTCTCTATGGGACTAACACAACTTTTATGCCTTTCTGTCACATCTACTTCAGTCAGATTCGCAGTGTTCACTTGGAAGGAATCACTGCACATAGGAAGGCACTAGTAATGACATTTTGAACATGTTTAGAGGCTAAAAACACGTTTAAAACGTGCCCTTTTAAGCCTGTTGGGTGCTAACTCTGGCAGGAGGATAACACGGTGTAGGCATGAAATCGACCGTAGTACTCCTTTAAGCTTTGCCCTCGATGGGATTACGTGTTTTCTACACACTGCAACTTTTCTTTTTGTTTCCTGACATGACGCATTCCCATTTACCTAGGATGCATTTGGAGTAATTGGAGTAATGCAGCTGGACAACGATGGTCGGTCATTCAGGACTCATAAGGTGAATGTGACCCTGAGATATTGTCTACTTTAGTCTAGAGCCTGCAGAAAAAAATGCTTAATAATGCTGTTACTGCGTGCAGCTGTACATTGCCTTTTCTATCAGCACTGTTCTGTTCCACAATCTTTATAAACTATATAATTTGGTTTGATCTAAGATGACTGTAGTGTTATAGTTTAATCCATTCTCACACAAAAAAAAACTAAAATGTGGGAGATAATATGGTATTGTGTCTTTGCCATGAATCTCTTTGTTAGAAAATACACAGCCGGCCAACAATAACAGTAACAGAACAATACATGTACAAATACACACTTCAAGGCACAGGTGGTGCACTTTGCATTTCTTGATAGTGGTCATTAATCAGCTAGCAGCCATAGTACCTATGTGATTCATTCCCCATCTAGATAACGGGTCCCCCTTCCTTGCATAGTGACACTGAGACCAACAGCTTAGCCAACAGCCTCACCCCCACCCTTCCAGCAAGACTGTATAATAAGTGAAGCAGTTTATTGTCTAGACAGAGACACTCTAACATTCTCTCTGCCTTGGCCTAGTAACTCCCTGACTGTTCCTCGCCCGCACATTGATCATCATATTCTCCAGCGGAAATTGTTTCAACCACTCCTTTTCAGCGATTTGTGCCGGAATATTCCTGCAAACCGCGTGGTTGTGTTACCATTGTGGAGGAGAAGGTGGACACCATACGTCAACACTGACCCACACATATCAGATGGCAGCAGCTGGAGTTGTCAGGAATGTTTTACTTGGCAACAAACTGCATTTCTCAAAAAACCTTTCTTATGTGACCTACATACAACTTTCTACATAACAACTCCCATCTTGACAACTCCCATCATGACCATCTACTCCAGACACATGTTAAAACCTTGCTGCCACTCAACATATGACCATTTGCATGAACATACAGCATATATTAGCACTGTTTTCTTATTTGTTTTGGCTTGTTAGCATTTAATGACCAAGCAATGTCCCATTCCAACCCTTTGTCACAGGTTACATTTGTGTGTGAGCAGATTAACCAAAGAGAGCCTTTGCTTTCTTACATAAAAAAATAAAGAAATGTTTCAATCATTATCCCAAAACTCTTCAGTAATCATGAGAAAAAAACAAATAAACATAAACTACTTTTGGGCATCAGACATGTTCTGTCTTCTACTATTTTGTGAATTATGTCACAATAAATCATCTCACTAGCCTTAAGATTTGTCTTGTGATCTAAACCCCTAAAGGGCGATGTTGCGTGCTTAAATTTTACATTTTATTTATAGTTTTTAGAGTCGTGAAGGGCTAAAAGTTAATAATTCACAAGGGCAAAAAAACTGAGGAAGGTCATAAAATAAACATAAGTTTGAGCAGTGGAAATATTGTTTTGCCTTCTTCCTTTATTGTCTTGTGGATCAACTCGTGACCTCTAAAATGTGTTATGGGCTTTATGCATTTATGATAATTTGAAACTGACAACGTACATTTTTTCATTAAAAATGTATCAAAAAATAAGGTAATTACAGTTAAACAAGTTGCACAACTCTTCTCCAATACACTCTGCTTTAGTACCCAAACGTTAGCCTTAAAAGAGTAGTGATTGGAAGCTGTTTCCTGTTTTGGCGGTGAATAATGCATGGTATATTGGAGCACATTTAAGTGACTTTGGTTTTGTTGTTGTGCACTTTGCTGTGTGTACAACTGTATACGTTTTAAGAGCTAACCAGATCACCATGCACACCCATGCTAACCTGATTTTCTTGCAGATAGTTGTGGGTTCAGCAGAGGCTGAGTCCATACATTGATCATGGTTCTGCCTGAGTCAATTGTGTGACTGCTGAACAACATTATCCTTACCTGTGTTTTACTACTGGCAATGTTAAAACTGCAGAGTCTGGCTGACAGTGACTCAAGCAGCCATACATGGTCTGTCCCATGGGTCCAAGGTCAATAAGCAATTTTGCTCTGCCCACATATTTCCCACAGGCTCTGCATTTCTTTTCAGAATCTGGACCATAATCATGTAGTTCTATGAAAAATAATGAATGTATAAGATAATAATCGCATATTAAATAAATGAGTGATTATTAGAGTTAAGAGTGATCCAATAAAACCATGGGGATTTGGTGTAAATGATATTTACTGTTTTCTTTAATACGATACACTTCAATGGGCGGTGTTCTTGTCTAACTGCAAAACCCACGCGAAAAGGCCTATGCAATATGCTTATTTAAAAAACTGAAATGCAGCCAATGCAATACACCCTCTAGCCTATATAGGCAAACTACCGGAGCCCTCACAACCTGTGGCTGCTCGTCGTGTTTGGTCTTCTTGGAACAAGAGAAAAGTAAGTGGCAGAGGTTGACACTTGACCAGAGCCGGAGCATCAGCAAAGCAGAAGGACTCGTTTGAGAACAACACAGCAAACAGCGACCACCATGACGGGGGCATGCAGGAAGGAGAATAGGCTACATACGAACGCAAACACATCACACGAGCGCACGTTACGAACATAAATAACACGAAAGTCGTGTATCACAAATCATGGCACCACTTACCGTTTGGATTTGTCACCTGTCAATTCCTTCGAAAACTAGACCCGGTAAAGCTGACAGTGCAGTTGTTAACAGAGCCTTCTAGACCATACGCTGTCTTTCTTTCCCATTCTGTTCTCCGCTTTCTCCACTGAAGAAATGTATTGAATGAATTTGTTGAAAAGTTACATCTCGGCAAAATGCCAAGTTTTTTTTTTTTTATTACCTCGCCCGGTTTGTTGTTATTTTGGAATCACTGTGTGTGTGTATATATATGGCTGCTGCTCTTTCGCCTCAGCTCGGGAAGCCCAAGATGGAGGCTTGCGTGCTACCTGTCATGCAACATGCGCAGTAGCGGCTGCACAGAGCTGGAGAGCGTCATGACTCTCTCTCATCAGCACCACGGACAGCCGCTCTCCGCATCCACAAGCACAGCTCAACGCTGAGCCGTGACGTGACAGCCGGGGTTGGGGGGGATGCGTTCATTCACGTGATGGGAACAAACGTCTCACTACTTATGGCAGTGGCTGTGTGGTAATTAGTGGCAGATGGACGTGAACAGTGAGGGCTGAATAAACCATAAAACATAAACCGACGGCAAATTATGGACGCAATATAGTTCAGGCACAGGCGATATAGAAAGAAGGCTTCCATTTATATTTGTATTATTATGAATTATCCAGACTAGCTTTAAATAGACTCATTAAATATGCAATTTTGAAATTGAATGGCCATTAGATTATCTAAATGTATGCTAAAGACATAGACTTAAAAAAAACAGGCTGATAGTGAATGAAAAAAATGATACCATAAATTAAGATTTGATTGCAGACCTATGTTACTGATTTGTTTGCAAATATTACTGATCTTAAAAACATAGCATCATAAAACACCACAAGGTCCATTAACTAGCTGTTACAGGAGCTTTCGAACATGATCTTCATTAGCAGATGGAGAAAAAAAGGCCTTCAAGTGACAAACTACCTGCTGAAGTAGATAATGTGATGTGATTGAACTCAAGTACAGATAGGCTACTAAATGGATTTTGTGGTGCAGAGACCACTGTTTCCAAGGTCAATAACTCAGTTTTATCTGTTGGCTACAATGAGAGTCTCTCTGTTAACATACACAGTCATAGCAGGTTGATGTGTTTTTTCATCTTGGTAGCACAGGTAACCCTTTTGTTTACATCTGGCTTGTGCGTGTGAAGGAATCGAAGAACTTATAGCTATCTGACAGAATGAGCAATACATGAATGAATGAATGGCTAGAAGCTTAAAACATATGTGGCAATGCACCAAATACCATCACTTAATATGGGCGCATCATTGATTTTATGTTTAAAGTCTATGAGTTAAGGGTTTTATGAAGCGTGTATAGGACTTTTATGTGATAGGAGATTGATGTCCCTCTTCAGTACAGAGTATTCTGCAGGGAGCTGAGGTTTCTGCTGGTGATCACTAAAACTTCAAGATGTCTTTCCGCTCAAGAAATTAAAGGCGGAGAAGCTCAACTAACAAAAGCAGTAGAATACTGCTCATTCTTGTCAGGAGTGTGTGTGTATTACAGACTTACAAGCCTGATGTCGAAAATTGCTAATATGATGGAGTTTTCTCTCTAAGAGCAGCCCCTAACTGTAGATTAAATCGTGACAAACTCGTTTAAATAAATAGGTGATGGATTTTTATTAATCCCAAAAATGGGAAATTATAGAGTTACAGCAGCGACATATCAGACATACAGCACACTTACAGAATATATATTAAATAAATAGGACACAATAGACGTGAAATAATAAGTAGGATAGAACACAAGAACAAATATTTTAAAATATGTAAAAGTTGGGAATACAAATGTACAACTTCTTGTCTTCATTGGGTGGCTTACCTTGCTTGCTTCCTGACCAAAAATAAATTCATTTTCAACAGAGAGGTCATCTCAACATTGTTTGATTATCATAAAGGAGAAGTACTGAATACCAGGAATGTCATTTTTGAACAAGAAAAAGACAATTATTACTGTTTGCCACTTACTATCAGTGTTTCCTATTGGACCTCAGCTTTCCAGTTTTAAATGTGGATGTCAAAATAGTACCAAAAAAAATGTGGGATACTGTGGTGTAATGAAATCTGTGTCAGTCTTTATAAATTGCTCACAAATAGAGTTGACTACATTGGGGGTGATAGAAATAACTTGTAATCTGGATTTGATTGTGGTTCTAACTTTTCTGCATGAATAACTTTTCCCTAACGTCAGAACTGTTTGGGTCTTTTTCAAAACATTTTAGGAGTCTAGTTGAAACACATTAAAAGTACTGAACTGGGAGCCAGAACGTTTGTTCTCTCAATGAAAATAAAAAATCCAACACAGAACACAACTGAGCTGATCTTTTCCCACAATTTATGATCCTTCTCATCTCATTCATCACTTTATGTCAAACAAGTTGGGCGGCCTTTCCACATTTAGCCCTGTAGTATAATTTTGACTGACAAGGCATTCCATTTGCATACACAAATTAATCCGCACCATATGCATAGAGATTAATGATTTATATCACAGGGCATGGTTCTAGTGGTACAATCAAAAGGCTTGCAATGCAGCACAAGGATCCTTTTGTGTTGTCTACCAAAAATGTTCCCTGGCTGGCTTGAAGCCATGTGTCTGATGGACAACCGTGTGCCGTTCCAGAACTGTGTCAGGCTGGATTAAACCAATCTATAGTGGTATTATACCTGGCGCACAGAGCACATTTCTACTACCGCTGTAGCTCAGCAGAGTTATGTGTGTCACATTCTTATTCTAATGAAAATAAAGGTTTTGACAGAGGGAGACTTGCACAAGTGTTGCTACTAAACATATTTGTCTCTGCTAAGAAACATGCTTTCAATTCTGCAGTGATGGAAAGTCCCTTAACTGAATCCAGATAAGCTTCATGCACATAACTTCAGATAAGTGACAAGATAAATCGCTCGGAAGACGAAGAAGCAAATGTTATATGTGCTGTCAAAGTGAATGAGACTATAATGTAAACCTTGAAGGATAAAGAAACAAATATTTGTAACTGTCTGTGTGTAAAGTGAATTTCACTTTGAATTTAGAGTCATTTTCATGAACATTGTACATTGTTGCAAGTAAAGGAAAAAAGTAAATAGTAAGTGTGGGTTTATGATTATTTGTAAATTGTACTGTGAAAATAGGACGTGATGTGTTCTCCTCAAGGGCAGTTATGAGCCAATTTTCCTTGCATATAGCTGACATTGTTTATGTTGATCTGCAAGCACCCCATACCCATAATGAAATAATCACTGTTCTTTAACTTTTTTATTATAGTCCTTATCTTTCTCTCTTCTGAAAGGGATCTCTTTGACGTTTCTGACGAAAACATTGAAATTATAACAAGTTATATATAGTAATTGTATAATTTATATATATATATATATATAATATATATATATATATATATATATAACGTAGGCTTGTGGGGGTTTGTCCCCATCTTTGGGACGACATTCAGTTGAATCCTCATATACATATAATATATATATATTATAGATATATATATATATGGTGTGTAATGCACTGCTACTGAATATTTTTTTACATTTTCAATTTACTATTTTATTTCAAAATATGCAATTAAAGAAATAAACAAATAACCAAACAACAAATAATAAAAAGATCAATTCTGCTGGCTCAAGAAGAGCCCTTTATTTCATGGATCAACTCCTTTATTACAGCAGCACAGTGCACAGGCAGTTTCACAGAACATTGACATGTTCGGGTATTGGCATCTCTTCAGATGCTGAGTGCTCCCTTTAGTTATTGATCAAGACCTTTCCCCTCTGCATGGTGCTTCCCCTAACTGACATGTAAACAAAACACGTTTGAAGCAATATTATACTTGGTAGAAATGACCCACTTTAACTTGAGACAGATTTGCAAAATCTCTTCACAACACAAACCAGTGCATACTATCCAAATTCCACACAATCAGTATGTATACTTTGCATATTTAATAGGTAAAGATGTGCACTTTATTTCAGGCTTGCACCACACAGCGCTGGGCTCCAGTATAATACCATATTAATGAAGTTTGGCAGTTTGGTAGATTTGATTAGTAAATAGCGCAGGTTGCCATGATGCCATTGTCTTTTTTCCTTCAGCAGATGTTAGGTATAAGTGCAACACTATCTACAATTACAATGGGAGGCATCAAGCCAGAAAGCTGTTCAGCAGGAGAGCTTCTTCGCAGTAATTTTGGACTCTACTCAAGGGTAAGAAGGGGAATCCTGGAGGAGTAAGAGGTTCTTTCCAAAATGTGATCTCCAACTTTTTTTTTAAATGTTACGCTGAATAACAATATGACAGCTGTTCCTGAAATTCATCATGAAGAAACAGGGGGTTGCTAACAACATAACAGCTCCTCTGTTTATGTGATCAGATACATTCCCGAAATGGCACAATACAACACTGCTCTTTCTTCAATATTTATATTAATCCAACAAAACAATAAAACACAAATTCAAATGAGGTACCTTGTTTTCAACCCAGCTTGTGCATCACACTGCAGACTTTCCTGATGTCTCATTTTCAAGAGCAATAACAACTCGAGGCAGACAGCATCCTGAAGTGATTCTATTGTGAGTACAGTTCAGATTCTGCTGTGAAACACTGTCTGCAGATATCCATGTTTTTGTGTAATTAGGGAGTAGAGCACAACACGGGCCTGCTGAATTCAGTTGGTACAGTACAACTGAAGAGTGCCTTGTTTACAACACTGTCTAACAGGGATGTTGCTAACATACTCTATCTCATTAAAGGTGTATTATCTTGCGTATGAATGATTTGACTTGTGTGAATGACTTTGGAATATAATATCTTGCTGTAAATCACTAAAGACTCAATTTGCATGTTTAATTTACAACATAACATCATTTACCTGATTTGTCCTGGGATTTATAAAAGTATTACCATTTCATGCCACTTTGTACCTCTTCAAAGCTACATATTGGGCTTTTTAAACCACCACATGCATTTGACAGCTTTCAGATTGTGATATTACAAACAAAACGCATGATCAAATGACAAAATGGATTTAATGCCCTTGATGATATGTCCTCCGAGTATATATTGATGATAATGCTTCCGTACTTTTACTTTGAATGAAAGTCTTTTATATTGTAGTAGAGCTATGTTAACATATCGTACATGTGATCATGTTACTTTGACTAGTTCAATATCCATAACAGACTACCACTCAGGAACAATGCAACCAATGTTAGGTTTTCTTACAAAATAAAGCAATTTATAGTTGAGTGCAATAATGCCACAGCAGAATAGATCTAAATCTTCAGATCATCAGCAGCCAATAAAATAAAAGCATGCATGCATTTGAAGGCTTTAGTGTCCAGCCACATTCCAGAAGCAGTGGGTTCTCATCATGATAGTTGCCTGGGGTTTGGGAGTCATTGTCAACAGTATTTTTCTATAGTAACTATAAACCAGGCACTAAAAAAATTAACAGTATTGACTTCTATTCTGTATCAATTGTGGTTGTTTTTAGAGGTGAAAATCAAATATGTTTGAATGGGAAAGCCCCAGTTCCCCATTAACGCTAAACAGGACAGGCGGAAACGCATTATTTCCTTAGACAGCATGTTAAAGCTATAGCCTAGAATGTATAGGAATCAAACACTGACAATAACATTCCCATTAACAGAGACTGGAGTCAAAACAAGGGTTGTTTTGTCAAAAACAGAGACCTATTTCACAGTAATTGCATCAGTAGCATGAACAAATGTTCAAAGAGCAAATGTGTGACTGCAGCCCTGAGGGGCACCACCAGGGGGCTCTGGTTTCAAAGCAAAGTGCAACGGGGGCAATTAATCACCATTATGTCACACTTTACACATCTCACACTTAAACACAAGACTGAAATCCCTCAGCACTCCTGCAAAATTAGCCAAAAAAACCCATATCCAAGGCATACCCAAAGTAAATTAGAAGCTGTTTTTTAACCATTTCTATAACATGCATGTACAGTACATGGTTTCTATTGGTAACACTGAGGCTTCTTCTGCAACAGGCAGTATCACTGGAAATGCTATTGGGTTTGAGTAATAGAAGTTTGAATGTACTGAAAATGCTCAGGAGTTAACAACCATACACCTTAAGGACTCACTGTGTCCACACATTAAAGGACACAGAAACCTTAGAGCATTTGCACAACCTGGTTTTAAATTCACAAGAAAATGTGAATCACTTCTTTCTAAATTCCTCTGCAGGCACATTTCCCACTGCTCCCTGCAGGACCACACAGCAAAAAGCTGTTGCAGAAGCTTTTACCATGTAAATGAAGTCCTTTCAAAGGCATTTTTCTTCAAGACGTAATAATGAGCTGTGATCTGAATGTAGGGAACGTGTCCACTCTGTTGTGTTTCACTTTATTTCACCTGGAACAAAACGGGTGTTTAGCAGACACTGTGACAGATGCGTTGTGTAATACAGACTGATTGGGAGAGGGCGTTTGACAGTATGTGTCCCGAAAAGGCAAGCAAGTCTAATGGGATTTAGAGTGAATTCTCTATTGTATACATTTCCATCCTCAGTCTGCTCGGTGGACACAGAACTCTCCTGGCTGGCATGTCTCTGGTCTCTCTGCATGCTAGCCGTGACCCGAAAGGTCTGCCTTGTTTCTAATTTCCTCTGTTTATTACTTTTCTTTGTATCAAAGCCTCCACGCTTCCTAAGACCACCATGGAAGCCGCAATCAAATGTGAACAACGAGACAAAATACCCAGCTTTTACAGACAAAACCTCAAGGGGAGAATGAGTGTGTATAAGTGTGTGTGTGTGTGCCTATGTGTGCGAAAAAGAGAGGTATTCCACAATGTGAAGTGCTGACATCTGCTGCAGGCCCTTGCAGGGCTGGAATGTGATACTCTCTTTTACACAAAGGGCCTTGGCCCTTGCAGCAGGCTCAAGAAGACCTCTATATGCCCCTCTCCACAGGGGCAAAACATGTCTGAAATAACTGTATCAATGCCCAATGCCTTCTTTTCCCAATCTAACTTTGATTAGAACCACAAGACCTATCTTCATACCTTGATGGCGCGGAGATGGCTGCTCTGCTGCCTCTGAGGAGGTAGTTTCCGAGCTATGTGAGACTGGGGGTACATTGCTGCAGCATTGCATCATATGTCTGGCTCAATGGGTTCAATATGTTTCTAGCTCTCCTTTCATTGTTGTGTCTGTGCTGCAGCAGACTTACCATACATTGGGGGGGATGCACTGGTGTATTTTGCCAACAATAGAATGGGAGGAACCACATGAAACGCAGTTGATGAGGTACAACAGTGTGCTAAGGAAAAAGGAAATTTGGAACAGGAGGGACTATTGTTCCAGGCGGCGTTAAGGCTTTGATAGGACAAATTGAGAAGCTCTTAAACATTTCCTTCCTCAGAAACATGTAGAGAGTTGAAGGGTCTTGTGTGGGCACACATTTTTATCTGTCTATGGGGACAATAATTCAAGGCTTTAAACAATCACTCCATGGGTAAACCAAGCTTACTTTTTCTTTTGGAAAGTTTCCTTTTGAAAAATGAAGCTCCTGATATGAATGTGCACTGTGGACTTCATTGTTTAACCAAGTATATGCTATAAATTTGATGGACCATGATGCACTGGGCAAAGAAGTGGGCCACAAATTCGTAGCCCAATAGAAAGAGTAGGGAAAACAAATGTATGAGCATGGACACAGAGGGAGCAAATAACATACACATAGTGCATTTTTGTTTTTGTTGTCAAATTGTTACAACAGAGCTTTCACTGACATTAGACAACTATCCAGAAAACTATAATATACATTGTATTGTGTGAGAGAGGAATTCATTATTCTACAAGAAAAACACATATTCTCATATTCAGTCCCAAAAGTTTTTACAAGTGACCAATTTAGCCACTGATCCTTGATAATTTAGAATGAGACAAATAACTCCTACAGTATTAGACTTAAAAACATGTTTAACATGTTTTTGTGTAGTGAACTCCAAAAAGATGTCCACTCAGTGTTGAAGTTATTTGTTAATGTGTTAAAGTTATTTTTCCATTGTGCAGCCAATAGTCAAAAGTTATTTTTAGAATGTGGAACTGCGTTTAACAATTTGTGACTGAAAGTGGGTAAAACACCTCAGTGGAACACGCAGCAACGGAATAGTTAACATGCCGGGGAGTTTCCTCGGGTGGGAAGTTGGACTTTATGTATAGCACCTGTTGTGCCGTCAGTTGGCAGTCTCCACAAAACTCAACCCCTTCCACGCCGCGATATTTTATCTCAGTCTCCACCAAGTTGTGACTCAAGACCTCACCAGACAACAGAACCCGTCTCGGTGTTGCGAATGTTTTCTGGGTGCAGACTGTATCAGGTTGCTGCACTCTCTCGCTGTCTGTGTGTGTGAGCTGTTGCTCTAATGCGTAAAGATCTGCGAGGATTTATTCAGACGGAGTCAAGAACGCAACGTGGACGCGCGCCTTAGCCAAAATGCATCTGTGCTTTTCTAATGATATCTTACCATAGATGATATGCCTGCATACGGACGCTTCTACGACTAATTCCAGGATTATAATTACTTAAAGCCAAGCTTTGTATAACTCAGTATCCAACTTTCCTCCAGAACCAACAGGTGCGCACTTGCATTACGCAGAAGCGGCACGGTCTTAAAGCATTGGATGAGGATTTGTCTTGATTTAGGGAGCTATACATTTCACTTTTTCCAAAAGGACTGATGATTAAGATTATGTGGATTCTACTCTGCCTTTATCCTCTCCAAATGTGTCCAAAACAGCACTGGTGTCCTGTAAACGACGCATGCATGTTGTGATACAAACCATCCCGTGAACAGCGCTTTGTGATCGCCAACCACCACTCATCCAAATGATCCTTCCATTAATATTCCTTCTTGCATCGCTTCTCCAACAATATGGCTCGGAAGCTGAATCAAGTAATGTCAGCAAATTTCACCCTCCAAGTGTAAAGGAGCAAAACGGTGAGTTTTCCTTGTTGTTTCAGAAAAAGTTATTGCATTGAACATGAACATGGAATTTTTTTTGCCCACGTAACGAAATGCTTATTCTTACTGGGCTTAAAGCCATTCTTTTAAAATGCACATCTTGCTTGAGTTTAAACTGCAATGAATGAGAGCGTTTCATTCAGTTCAAACAGCATTATCCAGAATAGGAAGTGCAAAATTACCTTAAACCTTTAAAGTGTACCCGTGTATGTTTAAGGGGGAAAACCCTCTGAAATTGCATGTCCCCCGGGGGAAGTTTTCCCTGTGATCATAAAAACGGCTCCATTCATGCAGCAGTAGCTCCGGGCGATGTAATTTGCTTACCCTCCGAACTGAGCTGCACTATCGAATTCAGAAACCCAGTTCTGTTTAACGTTACGTCCACTTTAGGCCAAAGTTGATGTTCTATATCTACTTAAAATTTAACCACGTAAATAATTTCCCTCTGATGATTTCTTGCCATCATTTTGCAATTTGGCAATCACGTTTTTTGCTGTTGTTGTAGTGCGTGTTGGCGTGCGTGTGTGGGCGCGAGCTTGTATAGTAAAGCATAGGGCCATCATTCAAACTTTAATGAAACTATTGATTTTTATTTTCTGGGCATGCAATTGATTCACTGATTTATGTAGAGTGTTTTCTCATCCTGTTGGGATTTTCTTAATCCTGATTATTTGATTTTACCCACAATACACTCACTCAGATACATTAGGCTACTCTATTAATTATTAATAAAGCAAATGTATATATTATACTTGTGCTTTTTAGAACAGTTAAGAACCACTTATGGCCTCCTCCCATGCTGTGTCCTTTAAAGTTCTTCCTGAATAATTAAAGACCTAGCTAAAAAAAAGACAAAGCAAGTGCTGTGCAGTTTCTCCAAAAGTTGAAAAATAAAAAGCTGCTTTATAAATTACTTATAACTGGTATATAAAACATTAATATAGAATTCTTTACCTATTGAAAAAGCAAGTGCAATAAACAGTTGTTTAACTGTTCCTTGCACTTGCTTTTTCAATTTCAATGGGACCGACATATTGTCGGAGACAACAATATAACGACACAACAGAACCTCACAGGGTACAGTTCAAAGTAACAGCATGCCTGTACTGCAGAGGTTGCAGTAGTCTAACTTCATTCATTACTCAGCCATTATGGTCAGTGGGTTTGACTGGCCTTGTGTAAGGACATGGAGTGCTGACTTCACTACAGTAACAGTCAGGGCTGGGAAATCAGAGCCTCCCGCTGGGATCTCCAGGTTTAATCAGGACGGCTGAGAAAGGAAAATAACAGTGAGGAGAAAGGAGGGGGAGAGGGCTGAAGGAGGTGGAGGTGAGGGGGCAGTGTGGGGTGGAGAGATGTTAAACTGTTTCAAAGAGCTCTTTGAAAACAGCGGCCACACGTTGGCTGAGGGCAAAGCTGGCCAGGCCGTCTGTAACCTTTGACCGGAGTGTCTCAGCGCTCACTGTTCTGGCGTGCTTGATTGCTGATGCTTTGTGAGACAATTTGATATCGATCTGAGGGAGGGGAGGGAGCCAGACCTGACTGCCATGTTTAGTAGTAGTTGCAGAGAGAGTTATAGTCCCCAGTCGTATTAAACTTGGCAAGCGGCTGCTGACGACTCCATAAGATACCAGAGGGGGCTGTTTCCAAGTGAGGGCCAGTAATGTGTGAGGTAACTATCTATCACAATAAATTATTTGGACAAAAGTCTCAAAAAGGCCAACAGAATGGGCATGAACTTTGAAATGTAAATTGTGTGTGTTGTGGTCATAAATAATCTGAACATTTCCTTCCTCTACCACTAAGGGTTATGTTACAATAACAAGCATCACACATTTCATTTTCATGTGTTTGCCACATGGGTATGATGTTTCATGGTTATTAAGAAAAACCTTTGCTAGAAATGACATCTGCAGTTGTGCTATAAAAATGCTTTGTGTGGTTTCAGAAATGAAGTAGAGTTGAAAGCAAATGCATGTACCCCTCCACCCTGAACACCACCGCAGGTTCTGGTTGTGTCTATGAGTTTCCCTTGTCTTTGTCTCATAATTATTTTACCCATGATGTTATTTGCATTTGAGGATATCAGGCTCATTTTTTGTCGTGATCATTGATCAAAGGCTAATGCAGTCTGTAATTACAGCACTTTAATTACAGATTACAGTTAGTCTGGGTTAAATTGAAAAGGTCAATGGTGACCCAAATGCATTGACCTTTTCAATATTTCAGTCAGGAACACTTAGCATGGATTTAACCATCTACTGCAAAAAAATGGAAATACAGCTATGCTTGTCACTGATGGCTCCGCTCTTGATAATGCTCCCTGGACCCCCCGTGTATAATAAAGTGAGATTACAGAAAGACATATAAAACCATTTTGAACTTTTGATTCATGTTAGGACTCTGAACTAGAAAGGTGGAGGCTGGGGTGGTGGAGGTAAAGCATTGCCAGCAGCAGTAGTGAGTGAAGCAGCATTAGTGGAACAGGGATCAGTGAGGAGGGAGTCATATTTAAAAGGACTGCCTTGAGAATGGCTGTGATTGGTATGTGTCAGATAGGAATGATAATTTAATCAGCGGCGTATGACTTTTGTCTCGGTAACTGAGCGTAATTTAACCAAAACTACAATCTTTGTCTAACATTAATAAAGTGTTTTAGTTGCCTAACCATATGTAATGCAGGACAACAAACCACAGACCACGTTATGTTTCTTCCAAGAGGCATTTTAAAAGCAAATAAGTAGTATATCAATGTTTTTTTAAAAGGTAGTTGTGACCTGTTACAATCTTTATAGTCTATGTATTTAGTAGAGTGGTATTTCTAGAGTAAGTTCAGTAAATGTTGCTCTCTGAGCACATATACTCAGGTATGTCACAATAAAGCTGTAGCTGCACCTTGTCTTCAGGCTTAAAGACCCATATCATTGTCTTTCATTACACAGAGATGCCCTCTGATCATGCATGCTGCAATTTTTACAATGCCTCTTTCCATTAGGCTGGGATTTGCTGCCAGAGGCAACAGTTGTGTAGCACTGCACATCTCAGCTTCCCAATTATAGTGGTCATCTCAGGGGGTCGCCTCTTCACATCATTTTTTCTTATACTTAACTTGTCTGGCTTCACTTTCCCGAAGAAGGTAAGGTTTTCACCTCCACCTAGCCCACCCATAAGCACAGGGTCTTATTAGAAAAATCCTGCTGCAAATATTAGTAGAAGATGCGGATTACCTGCAGATATTCCCACAGATCCCCCCTGAGCGCCACTGGAGGAAGGTATGCAACACGCTTGACCTGCCAATGATCACAGAGGCTGCTGTTCCGTTTAAGATTACGAGATTAGGGGGAGAACTGGGGTTATACGGGTCACAGGCCCATCGAGAACATGTGCAGTTTTCCACGTATATGGAGGGTTTAAGTAACAGAGGTGCATTGTGCAATCATAGATTGTGATGCAGACAAACAAGCAGTTTAAAGTGGGGACTTAAACATGAAAGAGAGTGGGTGGCCTTTTAGGTGTAATGGGAAGTGTACGTCACCCATTCATTGTTGGAAGGAGTTATTTTAGTCATTTAGGCTTCCAGAGATAAAAGTCCCATTCATTTATTAAACGGATAATGTTAGGTACCTGGCAGTTAAAGCACTTTAAGATTAGCAACATTATTAGAAAATATTGGTTCATTCATCAAATGTCAAAGGTATAACCCTCCATACTTACATACTGTACAATCTTCAGAGAAGAAATCAACTACAAGTCCCAAGATGCATTATGGCACCATCTTATCACAGAGCTTAACATTCTGTTGGATGTGCCACTAACGTTGTGCTGAAGCTACACTTTCTGCTTCATAGAAACCTGATAATGCATTCAGCTGTTTCAATTAATTCACTTTTTTCATTTTTGAAGGCAGTTGGTAACTATTGCAATGACAGAGCATTATGTATATCTTCCCCTTTGAAATGAATGCTGAAGCTCATGGGTATTGTTCTTTTTGATTCTTCCCACTTCTTCCCAAGTTAGGTGGTATCGTTATGTTGCCTTACATCATATATGCTATCCATGTAAAGTTAAGAAAAATCCAATTTCACTCATCTTCTCAGCCAGTTGCTAAGAAATCAGATGTATGTACTCTAAGTGCAAGCTTCGTCTACCGGCAGCTACGAATGCAATGGAACAGGGAGGAGAGTACAGATGGAAAGCTCCTAGCTTAGTTCCATATAAATGCACGGATTATTTTTTGTTTTGTTGTTTGTGAAAAACAACATTGACCTTGTAGTTGAAAAAGGAGCTTCATATAAGAATGGCATTTCCTCCCATGCTATCCACTTTTCCACTGACAAGATGACGGATAGCGTAAACAACAACAGCTAAAGTCGTTCAAAACTTCTTTTTAGTAAACTCTGTGTTCACAAACCATGTTCTCAATACTTAAGTTCATGTGTAGAGACCCTGGTGAAACTTCTTGTAAAGTTTATGTGGTGTCAAGCCTTCTTAGTGTTTTAAAAATCACAATTTTGATGCTATCATAGTAGGGTCCCTAGCACTCCTATTTTAAATCCAATTGACGGAAAAAACGAAAAAATAGTTAATCCTAAAAGTGGCATTTTCCTCCTAATTATGCTTTTAAACAAAAGTTCAACTTGATTACATTCACACAAAAAAAACGTAGGTTGCATTTTGGCATTTTGGTTACGCTTTAACTCTATGTTTTAATTTGAAATTACAATACACCGTTCTTCGAATCTGAATGCATTCTTTGATACAGGTCAGATGTTTCCTGAGCCTGCTTCCCTGGGAAAGCTTGTTTCCAGTTTGAAGAGTCTGTACTGTGATGGATATACTTGAAAGAATAAATTAATGAATGCAGCACACTGCAGTTTATCATTGTTGTGGGCAGTGCCATAGCAGTCGGTATGCTTGGTTGAATTATAACCATCAAAGAAAAGGACGGGTTGACTCTTCAATGAACTCAGCAGGAAGCAAATAGGGTAGCAGTTACACTTAGCAGGCCTATATCACTATTGTCATGTGAAAACCATACAAAAAAGGTTTGTCAGGATCTTCATTTCTCAATAAAGCCAATGTTTTTTTTACTTTAACAATGGATTTTGTAACTGGTTTCACTGGCCTGTCCTTTCTGTAAGTCATTAAACACATCAGTTCCCATGCAAACCCTTAAAATCTACATTTACGTGATTTTTTCACGATAGCGGCAGTAGAAACCCTCAACCTCTGAATACAGACAGGTCTATGTCTAGTGCCGTAAGGGTTTTTTCCCCTCAACATCTCACTCCAGAGTGGGGAACCCTGGATAACAGTGTCTATGTTTTCCCTGTCAGCACTATTTGAACGTTGAGTGCTGTATTTGGCAAGGAAAGCATGCCACCGCCTGCCTGCTGTTTGTCATTTCAGGCGGAGAGAGCACTGTCTCCCCCACCTCCTCAACCAGCCAAGGGAATTTTTAAAGGATCAGAGTCACAGGCTCTACTGGAGCAGAAATGTTCTCCACAGACACCAAGTATGTCTGTGTCCAACTGACAACTAGTGAAGTGTTCTTCACCTACAGCCAGTGGTTTGGCCAGTGATCATCTACTGAAGTTAAATGTCGTCTTGTTTTCTAAAAAGTAGATAAGCATGATCCTTTCAATCTGCAATAATAAATATATTTTGTGGCTCGTGTGGGCAACGGGATAATCTTAAAGTGGAAAAGGCCTTGGCAGAGGTCTGCTTTCTTTGAGTGCCCTTCCAGTTAAGTTGATGTGGTGACCATGTTAGTAAAACATTGATGGTAGTACTGTGTGCTTGTTGTGTATTGTAACTTGCAACATGGATAACATAGACTACATAAAATATGCTTTTTCTTCATATACAATCCGTGATTGAAAGCAAAGGTCAGACTTGGAGAGCACAGATCATGAAAAGCTGAGGCAACAAGCAATAGTAATAAAGGTCAAAAGGGCAAATATTTTGGGCTCCAAAAATCTACCTATGAACTATCCACATGAAGTCCCCATAGGAAGTACAACATGGTAATTGATCTAGTAAACATACATGTAAAGGAGGCCTAAATGTAAAAAAAAGCGTTTAATAAATTCAGCTAACATCAACAGTTACAGTAGACAACAGTTATATAGAATGTTTTATTACTGGAGCAATATGGCTGCTATGTGAATAAGGATATTGGAAAGGCTAAATTGGTTGGCAGTAAACTGATCACCTTAAAAGTACATTAACAAATCACATAACAGTTGCAACAAGAGAGTACCTACTGATAATGTTCTGAAAAGGACATTTGAGTAGATCAATTTTCAATATGGTCAATATTTGCTTGGTCACAGATCTGACAAACTGGTGGATGTAAAAATGTTAGGTAAACTCTTGTAGAACTGTGACAGCAGGGGTTGCTACTGGCAGCATAATGTCCAACTGAACCAACTTGTGACAGAATATCATTAGTATAACAAATAATCATTATTTTATTTGTAAAACAAATTGTAAAATATTTGGTCCTTATACTATGTGGCACACCCTTTGTGCCTCATTATTAGCTATTACGGAAGAGTCATTA
The DNA here is from genome assembly GCF_008692095.1 of Etheostoma spectabile. NCBI lineage: Eukaryota > Metazoa > Chordata > Actinopteri > Perciformes > Percidae > Etheostoma > Etheostoma spectabile. The sequence goes on from NC_045742.1 coordinate 7,937,774, forward strand.
AGCAAGGCATTAACCTTAAGCTGTGGGGGGCCAGCATCAGAAGGTCAGTGGGTTTAAGCTCAAAGGAGTGTCTAAAACTGTCTGAATAGAAATCAGGGTGTTGATGAGGAAATGCATTCATGCTCAGCAAACAGGACTGGCAGGATGAATAATGTCTTTACATAATACGTATGATGTGGCCTCCTCTTTCAGTTTGTTATCGGTTCAGTTCTGTAGCAGCCTCATTGTCCTGCCTTCATCGACTGCCCTCCAATGATAAACCCACTTTCTGAAATATTACCAGTTTTCAGATAAGGATTGTCAGCGGGTTGCACCATCAGCTTGGCAATATCATTTCAAATGTTTGGCTTTGTCAATGTTACATTGCAAATGTTTGATTGGCAGTAGGAAATATTTGATATGACCACTTTCTCTCATGAGCAAAATAAATACCGATAACACTTATCAAGTTTTGTTCCTTATCTACGAGATGAAATTACTTAAATCGAAAAGCTCCTTAGCGGAAGGAATTAGTGAATGTTATCAGCTGTTTCTGCACAATGACTCAAGTAGCTTGAGTCTGCTCAACTGGCACCAAGCAAAGCAGCGCCACATGAGCAGACTGAATAAAACAAAGCAAACATAAAATGAGCAATTGTGAGTCAAGTGCCGGCCTCTGAGAGCTCCCAGAGCATTGTTTCCTCAGCTCCCTGCTTTTTTTAGGTTTTTTTCTGCTTTTCTTCTGCACTCACTGGCATATTGCTGTTGTGGGTAAATAACATCCAGCCCACCAAACTGCATCCCCTCCCCACCCCGACTACACCTCAATATCCTGTCCATGAATTTCACAAACATGATTGGTGACAAAGCAGCGTTGGCGGGGGCAAACCCTAAAACGAGTTTGACTTACTGGCGTTCCGCAGTTGGTGGAAATCCAGGGTAAGAAGGGTCCCCATGCTCCCGCAGCACCTCCCACAGTATCTCCTGGGGGACCCGGTCATATGCCTTCTCCAGATCCACAAAACACATGTAGATCGGATGTGCATACTCCCTGCCCCCCCCACACGTTTTATGGTTTGATCACAGTTTCCGAGCTGTAATTGACACAGCGTTAGAGACATGTCGGTTTCTGACTGGTTGTTTTTCTTATGCCATTAGGAGCACTAGGAGAAGGTGAAGGAAATTGATTTCAAATTTTTTCAAATTGTAGCTTTTTAAATACGGAAAGTTAGAGTAAGAAGTAGGTGACAGTAGAGTCACCCTAACCTGACTAACAAATCTCTCAAAAACATGTTCAGAATAACTTATCACATGGCCATGGTTTTATAAGGGTCCATTATGATTTGAGTTACACAATGGTAGTTTATCGGAATTTTGCATTACAAAAATGAGCATGCCAAGGCAAGCAAACTATTTATCTTTAAGGTAAATAGTATAAAAACTTCATTAAAAAAAGAGCATCTCTGAAAGATCATTTAATTTCCTGTAAATGCTGGCAAGAATGTTCATCGTTGTTGCTGTTGCAAAACTGATTCCCCTTTAAAACAAAGACTTCCATTGATGACGCATTTGGATCAACCTAAGGCTGTAATGGTTTGAAAAGCTGCCGGTACGGGACTGTTTTTATACGGACCTCAGTCTTCCTGCAAGGATTGGTTGTCTTATGGCAAGTGGAATTCCCCTGGACTCAAAATCTTGGCAGCGAAATGAGTTGACCTTGGTTATCGTCTCTGTAGCGCATGTCTGCATAACTTGTCATCACCTCCTATCAGAGAGGTATTTGAAAGTGTCCTGTAATGACTCTACTCAATGGGCCTCATGGGAATCACCTTGCAGCTGACTGACAGGGAGTTTGATCCAGATCAAGTGCTGAAGAATTTCTTTTATGCTTTTACTGATAGAATAAGCATTTCTTGGTAACACTTTACAATGAGGTAGAGTTCCTTAATTAAGCTCTATATAAGCCAAATGAGAACAAACTGCTAGACACTGTGTTAATGAACCAGTGTCTAATGATCTACATACTGTCCACTTTCTCAATGAATCATTTCTGATAAGGTTCTATATCAGGTGGTAAATTAAACATAACCAACAACCAATCATTAAGTCCTTACTGTGTGCATATTAGTCACTATTTGTGCTACAGTCTGTTTCCTGTTAGTGAAAAATAGCTAAGCTGTAACTTGTTCTACACCAGTTGTTCATGAATGACAACTCCAATAATTGAACTACTTAATAATGATACCAATAAAAACCCTTCTAATGCTCCAGACATTCAGTCATTCCATCTGAAACTGCATTATGGCAACACATTGTCCAAGGAAAACATTTATTTTACATTATTATGACCATGAAATTACCCAAATGTATTTCAGTCTGTCCCCTGCAGGACAGACATTTTCTAATAAAATGAGGTGTTTATGTTGCATTTCTTTGAGAATTCCACAATTACACTGTAGACAATGTAGCCTCATTGCTTGATAGCAAAAACTGCACTTCCTCAGATGTCATAGTATGCAAACTCATCAATGTGGCAGAAACAAACTTAACTGCTCTCACTTTTCCATGCCTCCCTTCCTTTTCATTATGATACAGAAGGCTCCTCGTGTGAAACTAAGCTTCTAGATTCCTCCAATGCAGACATTTCACGGTTATCAAGCACCATCATTTATGATGCTAATTTTAGAAAGCAGCAATGAGAGTTACTGATGCTTGAAGAGCCTCGTACAGTTTAGAATACACATTGGACACATCAGTGCTGCTATAATATGCATGTCTAGTTTGAGCAGTTGAAAGAAGGAATAAAATGACTGTAGTTACAGAGTTTTACTGAACTCAAAACAGTATTGTGCAAAAATAAGGTGTGTGCTTTGTTTACAGAATGCATTAATGTTCATAATCCAAGGTAATTAGTTACATCAAAAACACAATTAATGCCAAAACATGTTTTTTAGTATTCTAAACAATTACTGAATGGACTTACAGTGTACTGAGTTTTTGTTCAATCATATTTAAACAGTGAGGATTTCCAAGGTAGTAGAGACGATGACTTACCTGTCAGGTCAGATTTGGGGTTGTTTTTCACTACATATATTGACATATATTGTCTTAAACTACTGGAATTCCTTGAATTTGCTCACATTATGTGTGCAGTCAGTCAGATTCCTTTTTTTTATTACCTCATCTGTAAGTCTCCAACACTCAATATTAAAGTTAATCACTTCTTACATTGCTATATTTTCTGCTGTGCACTCTCCATTACCTAAAATACTTACAATACTAACTCATAAGTCATGCATGTCAATGGAAATCAAACCACCACTGTGTTTCCTTTCTAACATTGGAGGAAAGTGAGAAAAGAACCAGAAGCTATTAAACGGAGATGTGAAATATCTCAGCACTAATGCATTTAAGGGGGGGAATAAAAAAACACACCTGTCCCAGTAATTATCGGCATAGCACCGTCCCTAGCTGGCTAGATTATGTCACCTAGCACATGGTGAGATGTGATATACGACACTATGCCAGTGGCATACAGAGACGGTAACCCAATCACACATACTATTTTGAGAATGCATGGCTTTTCCCAAAGCACAAATAGGTTTTCGGTGCAGACTGGATATGCTCTGCCCAGGCATGCTTACACTTGGATCCCCATGGGAGGGTATCCATTTCTACGGCCCAAATGGAATGAAAATGCACATTAGCTATTAGGTCTTATGACTGACTGAAATGAGTTTGCCAAATGTGTGTGTGTGCATGTTTTGTGTTGCTGTCTGCACATTTAACAGCAATCTCTATTTAATAAAATAAGAGTGAAATTACCTCTTACTGAAGCCAGCTTCTCAATAAACCAGGATTGTCTGTGGTACTGGAAAATGTTTTGTCTTGGAGCTACAGCCTCAGACATAGTTTCTCTGGTAGCTTCTACTGCTCATGATCTGGAATTTTACTCTACTCTAACACTCACTAAAAATGTCAGTGGATACCAATGTTAATAGAGGACATACTTTAATACCATTCAATGATTCATTTTTTAAGGACAGCGGTCTACATAATATCCTGAAACTCTTGGCTTTGCCTTTTCTATTCAACTTCCAATTATTCTTTGAGTAAACTATGTGCTACAATATGAAATCTGAAACGTTGTTGCAATGTAAGGACCCTGAAGGATTTCTCTGGAAGAATCCACTTCATTCATTCAACAGCCCAGTTATTTATGACTGTTAAAGTACAGTAGCAGCACTCTTTCTGCTAGTCCTTGCACTGTGTGCCAGTGCGTACAATGAGATGCCATGCTAAATGCTTGTAAATGTATACTACTTGATGATTAAAAAGGAATTTAAATCCGGTTGTGGTTAGGTACTTGGTGCAGAGGTGTGGAGAGCAAACGGCTCAATGCCCAGATGTTGCATTGCTCAGTATTACTTGAGGAATACAACATATGACAAATCAATCAGAAGTGGTGAAAACACAAGCAAGTTTTCAAAGAATCTGGAAATTTAGTTTTAGTTTTAGCTTTTACTAATGTTATTTGACTAGATTATTACTAAGAGTTTCATTGTAAGACAGATCTACTCATTGTTGTTAGTGACACAACATAGTGTTATATCTGGAGACAAGTAAGTAACAAGAGAGTGTCTGGAAATCCAAAACAAAAGTCATAAAATAAATGTTGTGTAACTTCAAGGCCTTTTAACTTGATTGTATTTAAAGGTAGAGTTCTTGGTCTGGAGTGAGTGTGGAGAAAGGTGTGTTGTGTTGCCACTCAAGTCTTTAATGGGCATCAGAAAAACATTATTTATTAGTGTTTTTATTGTCACCATCCGTGGTACGTTTGCCGTATAGTTATGTGCATGTTACACACATGATTGCTGTCTTCTGTATTCTCTTCTTTTCAGCAGATGTTTGTTTAGATGTACCGGTATCTGCATTGGGCGTATTTAAATCACTCGCTAAACATTTGGGTCTGTAACTAATATATCTGTGTTCACAGCAAACAACTGGTACTGATTTGTTCAGTTGTGCACACAAACCTTTTTTCAACCCTCATGTACAGAGAACTAAAAACTAAAAAAAATCAAGGAAAGAAAACGTTTTTAAAGACATGCAGGACAAACATGTAATCACCTACAATTAGTGCGCAAATGCAATAAATCATATATAAAAAGCATGCAGGTTCCTTTAGAGAATACCCCTTTGAAGCTATGAAACAGACTGATCAGAATGTTAAATATTTTACTGACTCTCTTCACATCTTTCCAAGACTTGTTTCACTCCATTTTCTTATTGTGGGATAACAGCTTGAAAGTACACCTTCTCAATAAGACATGCTGAAAGAAAGACAGACTCAGAAGAGTATGACAGATTACCAACCAGTTAGTAGAAAATGTGTTAAGCCCCCTCTCCCCCTCCTCCTTTTTATTTTCCCTCCATTTCTTACATGTGTTCAGCTGCCTCTAATTAGGGCTTTTACCGACAGCAGCATTAACATGGCCCCGGAAGCACGCCAAATAATGAGACGCTATTGACAAGGCAGATCCTGCATGCAAAACTCTGTTTGTCAAAATTCATTTTTTTCACTTTTTGCCTTGACAGCCAAGGTTTGTTCAGCACTTTGTTTGTCTCCACACCTGTTGACAGGCCTTAGCTGAGATTTGAAGCAGGTCACTGAGTTGGCTTGTTTTTGGCGTAGTTTGCAGTATTGGATGCTCGTGGTGATGGATTTCCTTGGGCAGATCATTGACATGTTTGCATGCTGTGGACATGAATCATTTTTCACCACTTTGTTGCTGCCAGTATGTCTATGATGCTGAACAAAGTCAAGTCCTCGCTCTGCTCTTAGAAAGCTCTTTTTTTTACAGATACAAATGAGAACCGAAATCCATATCCATCAAAATACATTGCACTTCAAAGAGGCATGTAGGGAATAGCCAAAACACAAGCACTTTGTGTTCAGATATATTTTAAATAAAAAATATAAAAATAATAATAATTGGACCATACAACAACTTGAATTCACAATAAAGTGGCCTTACATAATTAAAACATGGTCATTAAAATGTGACTATGCTTTTTAAAATGCTCTCAAAAATGATTGATAGTGTTAAGAATCAAACAAATGATGATACATTGAGGACCACTATAGTTGCTTTTTGGGGGCACATGAAAAAGGCTGTTGTCCTCATTTACTACCAAATATGGGCTACCGTTATTAACAGTAATAACCCTTTGCTCTATCCAGCATTGCAGGAAGAGTAATTTGAATATCTCCACAACACAAGTCAGACATCTTAACTTGAACGAGTGCTCATATCTTTTTTGTAGCTATTAGATGATAATTGACCAGTTCTCATCAGGTCACTTATTAAAATAATAAATGGGTATTGTAAACAAAGAAGCATTAATAATGGACAGAAGTGCATCAGCTAACTGCCATAGGATATACACCTTTTTCACAGCAGACATTTGGCTCGTCATATCAGAAACAGCACAGGTGTAATTAATTACATTAACAGCGCCTGCAGGGCCATCATTAAGGAAATTAGTTTCACCTGTGGTTTTCCTGCTGTTGCAAGTAAAAAAAAAATGATTTTAGAATTCCTGCTGGTTAGCTAGCAGCTAAACGGACACAACATCATGTACTGTACAAAAGCCATCTTTGGAGTTACTCGCTAGCGGTCTCCCCTCACTTCAAGCTTCTGTGCCAAACTCACACGGTCCTACTCCTGGTAAGACAGCAACCCTGTAAAATGTATAGCATTAAGCTACTTTAACACATTACTCATTGTACTCAAATATTCATGTTCCTGTACTCTGTTTTGGTCTCCACCAACTCTTAAGAGAAATATCTGGCTTTTAACTGCTAAATGTCCCATTATGTTCTACAGCTAGTAGCTAACTCTGTCTGTCTGCGGTTTGGTTAATTCTGATACTCAGTATGTTCAAATATTCATGTTCCTGGAATCAGTTTTGGTCTCCACCAAGGGAAATATCTGGCTTCTTAACTGCTCACCAGCTATGTGCTAACTCTGTCTGTCTGCTGGTTGGTGCTAAGCAGAGTGTGAGCAGAGTGAGTTTGTCACTACAAGCAACACCTTTCACATTGTGCGTTGTAATTTGTTACATTGTAAATACCAAAGTATTGATTGGAGCAACATTCGGGTCATTACACCTATTCATTTGTGTGATAGGTGAATACACCTTCAGTCCTGATGGTCTAATATGAAGCAGATTTTTCTGATCATTCACCCAACAATTACAAAGTTAGTGATACATTTGTGATTTATAAGAAACTAACAGCAGTTTCTCAAATACATGCTAATTATTGGTTGCTTCTTTGGCCACAGCTCGTGATTACATTATGCAATTGTGAAGTTTGAGTAAGGATTATTAATGTGCATGTCCACTTTCTACAAGCACTGGAGCATGTGTTTTGTAACCATTTAGCTCAGGAGGTAATTACACATCTATTGTTCCTTAAGTGCAGCTTCATGAATATGTATTGTTTCCAAAGCTAAAATAAGGCTTTTAGTGGCTAGCTGTGTTCTTCCATTTCCTGTTGATGTTTTTCTGATGACAATTGCATCAAACAGCAGGGTAAATTTAGTGGCAAATGGACACAGATGATTGAAAGCTTTTTTTTATGAGCAGCCATGGAGGAGTGCTGAAAGGCCTTTTGTCAAACACTGGACAGTCAGAGACTTAATGACCTGAGGTGACTATTAAAAAGGCAAACTGGGAGCTAAGTGCTTGGTGTCTCCATTTATTTGTCATTTTTCCAAACAATTGCCCAAACAGGCACATACAAATGAACAAAAATGTGTTCATATGTAAAGTATAACTGAAACAATCTTAACCAAGCTGGCGGCCATTTAGCTGTGTATATTTGTCGTGAGGTAGCTTTGTCGGGATATGATGTCATCACTCTTAATTACTCCTAATCTCTGATTGGTCAATTCATACTTTGCACGTGACGTCACAACTTCTAGCTGGCGGGCAAGAACATCAGTCTCCTAGCAATGAAACCTAGTAAGATAATCATCTTTGCCAGTTTTACTTTACAAAAGTTGATGTTTTGAGGTGAAAAAGACATGCCAGATAGTTGTTGTGCGGTTGGATGTACTAATCGTAAATGTAACTAACAGACTCAGACACGCACACATACTGTACAGACGCAAAGACACACACAGACACGCTGCAGACACACAATAGGCCCAGTAGGAGGAGGACACAGTTAAGTTTTATACCAGTGAGTTAGAAGAAATAATAAATAGCATCCTTTTTCTTTTAGCAAACATTGAAAACGGGTCCCACAGACCCGAACACCACACAGACTTTTCTTTTAGTTTTCACTAACACCACCTTACTAGATATACACTGTTTTGGAATTCCTGGTCAATAACACTCATGTATATTGAATCATACCTAATATTTGAGATACAGACATTTTTTTGAAGGGGTCAAATTTGACTCGAGGACAACAGGAGGGTTAAGATAGCTGTAAATATCTCCAAACTCCAAGTCTGGTAGATACCTTGCTTCAAAGCAATGAAAACGTGAGCGGGTGCTGTGTACGGACCACAAGTTCCAAGTATGTTAATCTTGTCATGATATCTAATTTTAACGTTTGGTGACATATGGTCTAAATAGTTGACTGATTTTAGTATTGGAAATCTGCAAGGCTGCAATTCCTCTAGCTGGCCACTGTTCATCGCCATTTTCTTGGCGTTTCTTGCCATGGTGGTATCCATGGTGATCACGTGACTGCAAAGTATAAATTGTTTCTTGGGAAACTAAAAATCAGGAATTGAGCGAGAAATTTGCTTTTCATTTCAAGCTGCTGATATTATGAACACGGTTTAAAAACAATGTTTTTTTCTAAACCATTTTGCAAGGCCCTGTTTGTTTTCCCCCCTCAATCATTTTCAACATTGTTCTTTGGTATCTTTTACACATTTTACACAAATTTAACTTTTACCAACAGTAACTTCAAAGAGCGCACTGAGTTTAAGTTTCTTTGGATCACAAAATTTCAACTGCAAGAACTGCAGCAGTCAAAGACATAGTATTGATGTAATAGTTATGTCAGAATACTGTTTGCATTTGTTAAGACTGCTAAAATAACAAATCATCAAAAGATTTTAAGTTTCAAAGTGTTGCTGTTTGTTACTACACTTTCTAAAACCTGTACACACTCCCGGGTATTTCTTTAAACAGTGCTGCTATATTGTTAGAAATATAAATCCTTTGGAAACCCTTGGGTGAATAGATCTATAGAGAGCTGCTCTGTGAGCAGCATTGCAATTATACAATAATTGTATTCCTCTCTTATGGGAATTAACCTGCAGACACTAAGTCACTGCCCTCGCCTTCAGACGTTTCCCCTCAGAAACATCAATTTTCCCATTTTCTAATCCTCAAATTGCTACTCATGTCAACTCTGAAAATCCAGGTACAAACTTGCCAGCCCTTTGGCAAGTTGTTATGCTGGGATGTATGCACAGACATTGTTCCCTGGAGTTTGGAGGGCAAGCATTTGGTTTTGGCGTAGATGACTGAGTGGGTGCACAGTGGTGACGGAATTATTAGCAAAGGAAGCTTTTGACCAGGGGGTCGTCAGTTTGAGTGAATTATACACACTCTTTACCTCTTTCAACAACTGCCGTCAAAGTGCTTTTGACCAAAGTAGTAAACCGTGGCTGTAGTGGGTTGCAACAGGTCTGTATCTGTGTGAGCGAGAACATGAAGTTACAGCAAAAGAGCAGTTGTGCTCTGCAAACCCTCCCTTGGTAAATAGAAGTTGAAAGGAATATACTTTCATTTCCCTGCGTTCTGCACTGCAGCTCTTCTCTAGACAGCTGGGCCAAAAGGTTACGAAGGCTTGGTGGGGCAGCAGTAATTAGAGATCCAGGGCAACCCGCTTAAAGAAATCAATCTGTATCTGGAAGCAGAGCCAGAGACCAGAGCATTTTATTCTTAAACTGCCACAATTAAAATGTTCTCCTTGTCTCCTTGTCTGCTGCTTTGGGTTAATCATTCAATTTGCCACAGCTGAAAATCTCATCAGACCTTTAAAGGCTTTACCCAGATTTGCTTGCATTGCTCCAAGCTTCTTACAGGGTTGTTCAGAGGTTATGTTTGCAATGTAAATTGTTTGATTTTTTGGAATTCCAGACAGCAGTTTTGATTAGAATGATCTTACTTTGGGGCTACAATGATCGAAATGTTTAAGAAAATGCAGAACAGCATGCTTTGGGAGGTCTATTTCTTGGATTTTCATTTAGGATAAGATTAAAGTAATGGGAAAAGAGAAGGCAGATGTGTGAGGACAGATTCACACAGTGTGTGAAGTTGGATGCTATCCAAGTTGCAACCTGGCTTTATTGAGATTCCAAGGCAGATATGTGCGGTCCCAGATTAAAAATCATTAGTTGGTAACATTATTGAAATCTTCCAAACTGTTCATTGCAAATTTGAGTGTTTCTATATTGGAGCCAAGAAGCTGCAACGTGGATCGTGATCAGCTATCAATCCTCTCAGCTATGTTCATTGCAAAAACTGCGTCTTTGATCAGTCTTAATCGCAGTGCCTGGATCTGGTATGGCAAAGCTGTCTTCCAATTTTTCTTGCCGCAGATCAAACTGTAATTTTCTCCAAACATCCAGCTGTCCAGCTCACAGATGTGACTACAAAGCAGCCTGGAGCTACCGTCCACAGCTGTGGAGAGAAGTTTAAAAAAGATATGGACCGTTCATCTGTCAGCGCCTGTTTCCCAGCCAGAAGGGGAGGTTAGGCCCATCTCCCAGAATGTGTGAGAAAAATCTTACAGCATTTCTTGTGCTAAACTATCATTCCACAATTAACTTTGATATTGTTTCTAAGTTTGACAATTTAAAAGGAAATTAAGGTTGACATTGGGTTACCTGCAGTAATGTCAATACAGATCTTGGTTGTAATTTGAAGAGAGAAAGACAGAGAGACGTGCAGGCCTATACACGGTTTTACATGTTGTGTTGACGTGCAGTCAACTTGTACTGATGTACTTTATTTTATAAATGAAAATGAAAAGTTGAATGATTGGAGAGGTTGGATGGGTTCATTTTTCATTTTATGGCTGATCTTGGTGCTGATGTTATGTCTAAATCCAGGCTCTAGGGCTCAGACGTGGAAAACCATAGGGTCAACACAAATAGACGGCTGTATTGAAAAGGCAGAAATTCAATCTCCCTTTCTCTGGATGCCAAACACAAGTGTTGGCACTAATTAGAGGCTCCAAGGAATCATTCAGGGGTGGGGAGCCATTGTAACCAGAGGAGAAGCTGTTGTGTGGTGATGAGTTTCAGTCGCTTTGCCGGAGGGCCCAAAGCCTGAGGGGTTGAAAGACTTTAGTTCAGCCTTGGTGTGTCTGCTTTTCCCCAACACTACTGCACACTACTGTGCATTTGCTATCATTAACAGCCTGCAGCTGTGGCTTGACAAAACCTTATCACATTGTGTAATCATTTCTCAGATAGCATGTCGTGCTTTGCATTAAGGTTAGCTTTCATAGAAGTTGTGGAAGTTAAATCCTTCATGGGCTCCAGGGCTTCTTATATTAGTCAACTTATTATTATACAAGAATTTACTGGATGTTGGTTTGTGTTTTAATTGTTTTCTAACAACTGTGAGCTAAGTTTGAGGCTTGTTATATTATCAAATAATGAATAATTAAAAAAGTAAGTATAACTATTCTTTTTAAATGAGGTGGGAGTAGTTTAATGTTCCTACACATCCAACAGTTGATGTGGTTCTTGCTGCAGGAAAACAGAACTGGGTCCCAAGTTGTATCCTATTACGATACAGCTTTAGTATTTATAGTATTTACAAGTATACAATGAACAATTCATTAATTAATTTATTTTAACATTTTGTAATAATGAAAACATGTTCCTGGAGCTTTGTTATACGTTATGAAATAATATAAGCTCCCTTTTTTAATAATTAATTATCAACACTAATCTTTTTATACTATAAGCACATTCCCATTATGGACCTCCTGTGGGAAAGCTGTAGATAGAATATGACAGTGTACATACACACACACACACACACACAC
>NC_045742.1:7949859-7958793 GCF_008692095.1 Etheostoma spectabile
ACACACACATACACACACACACAAACTGGTGGTATCAGGTTAGGCCATCTGATATGATCTGCAGATGTTTTGCTTTGACTCTGCAGCAGGTGTCAACAGATGTCCCTGCTGCCCACTTGGCCAGGTTGACCTCATGCTTTTTAGAGATATTCCGCCACAGTCAGGCGACCACTGAGTGCAGCACCCCTGCTGGAAGTTATAAGTGTTCTTGAGCATTTCATTACCCACCCTGCCCCCTTCTAGGTCTGGCCTCCCTGCAGAAAGGGGGCATAAAAATTGAGCATTTTTATAGCAGGGATCAATAAAGTATCACATTATATCACACACAGTCAAACCAAGGCGCTCAGTCCTATCAGAGCTTGGACTGATTACATTTCTTGTGACCTTTGACCTCCTCACTTAAATGGCTTTCATGGGTCATATGTGTCCACCTGTTGTTTATGATTTCACTGGTTTAAAAAGTGAAATCAACAGAAGATGGAGCTGTACTCTGGTCAGCAGATGCAAGATTAATACTAGATGTTTGGCATTCTTTTATTCACTTTGTGTCAGTGTAAAAAAGGGAGGAAACAGTTTATCTGAGAGCCCTGCTACTGTTTGGTGTAATGGATCTTCACAGGTTTCAGTACGCTTTCTGGCATTCTCTTATCTCCTCCATGAGCAGTGATGTAACATATGTTTCATGGGTCTCATCACACAAAGACACCGATTCTTCCATATTCTCTCTTTTGAGGTGATCAGGTTAAAAAATAAAAGGTTGTTTTGTATTGCCCAACCCTTGGATGCTTAAAGTCTTAGCAGAATTAGTTTAAAAACCATAAGAACAATGTGTGGAAATAATAGTAGAATACAAATAGAATGTATGCTGTGACTACATATTGCATTGTGAAGCAGTTGTAGGTGATAGGACAGTTAGTATTGGTGAGCCCTCTAGAGGTTTTGGGCCCAACTGCATTTTCTCGCTTTTCATTTATAGCTGTGTTACTGAAACTTCCATGACACATGTGGCATAATTTCAAACACCAGAGTATAATTTTAATTAAAATGCACTATTTAGAAATTAGTGTAGATCATGGATATTTACTTGCCAACAATGGATGCTCTGGGACTTGGCTGATGACAGTGATGGGGCTTCTCCTCAATACTAACTGTTGATTATATATTATAATCTTTAGCATAATTTATTTTATTTGTGAAAAAAAAGTTATTTGCCAGTGTGAGCGAGGCAGAGGTCTGTTGTTGTTGCTTAAGGACACTTCAGCAGGTCAGAGTATTTGCAGTTGCTGATGGATAGTGATCGATTATATCTCTTTAGCCATGAGATGTTTTTGCTAAGCCAGTAATGTTTGGAGATAAGCAAGATTATGTAAGCTTTGATCTTGCTGTCAGTCAAACTGTATTGATTCAAAAAATGTCAAATATAGAAATAATTTTATTCACCCTATGAAAATAATGTGGAGCCACATTCTTTACATAACATAAACAGTACATTCATATGATATCTATTATACTTTATTAATCCCACAAGGGGAAACTACACTTTTCACTCTGTTGTTATTACACACATTACACACAGGCCTTAATTACACACACATGCTCAGGACCTACACATGTACTAATGGAGAGATGTCAGAGTGAGGGGGCTGCCCATGGAAAGGCACCCAGAGCGATTGGGGGTTCGGTGCCTTGCTCAAGAGCACCTTGGCAGTGCCCAGTAGGTGAACTGGCACCTCTCCAGCTACCAGTCCACCATCATACTTGGTCCGTACGGGGATTTGAACCAGCAACCCTCCGGTTCCCAACCCAAATCCCTATGAACTGAGCTACTACCACCCCTACTGAGCTACTACCACCCCTACTGAGCTACTACCACCCCTTGATATGAAGATATTAGTGTTCACATTGGATCCCACTAAATACCTACTTTTTTCCACCGGGCAAGTGGATTGTAATAAACGTTATGCACTTCAACAGATGTGCGATTGTTGAGATAAGTGTCCTTTTTGGTGAGCTCCTGCTATCTTTTTGTCTTATTTTAGCAACCTTTGCAGGGAATTTAGGTTTCAAACCTGTCACACCTGCATCCTCTTCAGCACAACACATGAGCATGTGCCTGGCACATTAAATTGCTACAAAAGGGTCCCACGCAAGCCAAATTATTTTTTAATGGTATAAAAGATTCCCATGCCATGTTCAGCCCCTTTTTTGCCCGACTGACTGTAAACCCAAAAGCAATAAATATCCTAAGCAGGATGGGGAATTTACTGCACCTGTAGTTACCGCTCCACCTCTTAATAAGCAACAGATGTTGGAGTGATTGCATTGAGCCTGAAACGCATGCATCGGAAAAAAGGGAATTCTTTGTTAGGTACAGTTTCATCACCTGACCAAATCTGCTTCAACTCTGTTCCTCAGGGCCTCACATTCATTTTGTCTAGCAGGTAACAGGGCTGAAATTAAAAACAATCCAGATTTAGTGTCAAAGTGACTTGGCTGCCGATCATAGGACAGGAAATAGCTGTCACAAATGGTTATCCATGATGCATAAGGCTGTTGGGAGAACACCAAATAGTAGTGGACCAATATTCAGCCCATAATGTGGGAAATAACAATTTGGCCTATTTACTGAGCAAATACAACCCCAGTGTAATACATACCAATTTTCTGTTTTTAATTTTGGTCAGGAGTAGAGCCAGGTCAGCTGTAAATAATGGCTTTTCCCCTTTAAAATATCTTGTCTGACCTCATGTTTGAGGACGACAGAGATATTTATTGCGTTCTTAAGGGTGAGTAGAGGGGTAGTATAACAGTTCCTATAGCTTTCCAGAAGAAAGGCATAGTTACGTCTACTATAGCATGTTACTGACCACCAGCTAAACTCCAAAGCTAAGGGCCAAGGCAGTGAGACACTGTAATGATATCCTGTGAGGAAAGATGAATTTAGTGAGCCTAACAGAAGCCAGAATGAATGTTTCTCATTCCTCATGCTCCTTTTTTTTACGAGAAACATGCAGCAGCCTGGACAAAGGGGCTGCTCTCATTAGTTAATCTTTGCTTCAAGGCATCTAACATTTATTAATGCATCTGAGTGTATATGTGTGTGCAAGGGCTTTATAAGTGTGTGTGAGGGTATAGGGGATTGATTATTTGCCACTTTACTGTATAATCATTGTGCAGTATTCTGTGTACACTATCTATATTAGTCCTGTTATCCTATTATATGTGTTGTTATTATCATCACTAGTAGTAGTAGTAGTTCAATGCTTGTGTGCAGTAATGTTACATTGTGCACATGTGCATGGTTCACTGCATGTGCGCTCAAGTTTTGTTTTGGCAGGGGAAAGGTTAATGTTAAACAGCATGAATGGTTCACCCACTAACGTGTGAACAAAGCACAAAGGCTGCACTGTATGGGCTCCTATTTATTCAGAGTGACTTCCTCCCTTAATAGTTGGCTCTACTTTCCTCACAGAAGAAAAAAGTAGGTCAAGGAAAAGTCATGTTTGAGGTAATTCACTCTAGGGAACCGCTACTCTGATCATTAGATGACATTGGTTAACCCCCAGAGTGAGGTCATTTTTATGTCAAAGTTGTACCCAGAACACGGCCCGACTGGTAGCGTGTCTCTGCATTTTACAGTACACGGAGGCTTAATCAGAGAGGGAGGATGTCAATGGGAAGGTTAAAAACAGAGAAGCATGAAAAGACAGTATTGTTTATTAAAAGCTTCAGGAGAAAAGAAGGAAGTTGGTTTATGACCTTGTGGATCGTGATCAAATATTGGTTTGCAGCTGATGTACTCTGAAGGAGAACTCCATTGAGAAGTTTCTGCTTTGATGCAAGTAAACAAAAGATCCACAGCAAAGAATCACTTGGATAGTTCATTCTTGAGCTTCATGCACAAAGAACAGAACCGATCAGGATGGCAAATGCATTGTTCCCCTACCAACTGCAATTACGTGTGATGAGTGCATAAGAATTAAGCAGGATATTTGCAGGTTTTTTGGATTAAGTATGATTTCATCCATGCAGGTCTCTGGAATACCTTTTCATCAGGACCTTATGCTTACATGTCCAGGCATTCTTTTCTGCTTTATCCCCCTTTTCTTTGCAACATCAAGCTCAGATTTACCTTTCACATTCTCCTCATAATTACAGTCTTAATCAAGAAGCATTCCAGTCACCAACAGATTTAAGGAACTATAGACTGACAGAGCCCTTAAAAGCAGAAATTGATTTATAATTGCGGAAATAAATTGTTTTTGGCCACTTCTATTTATATCATATGTACACCTACTATCACACATGCAATGCAGTACCTGGATCTGGACTCATATATTAAAGAATCACTATTTTCTCTATAATCATTATGCACGTTATGAGCCTGTATGTTGGAGCCCACAGTGATGGGGATGTAATTAAAAACATGTCATTGTGATGGAGAGCCAAGCTTTAATAGCATGAAAGCTATTGAGTTGTTTCCTCCTGAGCCAGCAAATGGATACAAGAACAGTCCATCAAACCTAGTGCATTGCCGCTACTTGCACCAAAGATTAAAACAGTCAGTCATTGCTTTCTGTAGTTTCTGCAAAGGAATCAAAACATTTTTGACTGCAGGGGCAAAACACTTGTTAGATTTATTTGAATATGATCAAATAATGTTATTAACCCAATTAAGGAGGGGTTTTCCTTAACTACAGAATATGGCTTTGAGGCGTCCAATGCCCAAATGTCTATTTTCTGTCTTTGAGCAGTGCATGTATTCTTTTTTTGATTTTCCCGAAAAAGGTGGCCCTTATTTGGTGAGACAGATTGTACTTGAGGCTAAACTCTTCTCACAGTTATGAAAGAGGCCGTTCATTGAGAAGTCATGCCTGGGCTTTGTTTTGCTTTGCATCTAACACATCTGTCATTCAGTCTGTTCCCACCTGGCTCACCACCAAGCCCAAATGAAAACATCAAAGTGATATCTGCAATCTGAAGTAATAGTTCTTGTTTTTTAAAGTGCCATTGTTGATTTATCTACTTACTCTGTTTGATAGACAGCATCAGTGGAGATGCCACGAGAGAAAGTCCAGCAGTCATCAAGTTACAATTGGATATAAGATGCTGTTTATTTTACTGGATCAGAGAGTGGTTGGGTGCCTAACACAACATTTAAAGGAAATCCCAAAAGAAAGTTCACTGATGACATGCAGAGTGTCTGGTATAGCACAGGTAGATTAATATATGCCGTGAAAATTATTACGGCATGTGGCAAATTTGTACAATTATTAAATAGATAATTATAGACTCCTTTCCAAATCCCCAAAATGCAGGTCAGGAGGTCTGTCCATATCCTGACCAGCCAATGGTTATGAACAGTGTAACACACTGGATAGTTGTCATCCTTAATGCCTTTTCTCCTGTAACATTACAAATTAAAACATTTACTTCTTGCTTGACCTCGTAAGCTTAGCGACCGGAGAAGGACTAACTAGCTCTATATTACTTAAAAGAACACAGCTGACATTTCAGGCTGCTTTTGTCTACCCTTGTCTGAAATCAAGGTTACATTGTTTTAAAACTTGATTGGCATTGCATCAGGGGGGGGATTTTCAATTCTCTATGAATTTTAACTGACTTTAAATTACTGTAAAAAAACAGACGGTCCTCTGCCGAAGTTGGTTTTGCTCACTTATTTTCAGTGATCCTCCCTCAGACAGAGTTGTTGTCCTTGGAACCGTACTGAGAAACTCAGAGTCGCTGTGGAACTGTTATTTGACATTATACAGGGTGAGAACATGGCACAATCTTAACCTGCATGTGTTTTTGTTTCTGTTGCAAGCAAATACCTTC
The DNA here is from genome assembly GCF_008692095.1 of Etheostoma spectabile. Taxonomy (NCBI): domain Eukaryota; kingdom Metazoa; phylum Chordata; class Actinopteri; order Perciformes; family Percidae; genus Etheostoma; species Etheostoma spectabile. Next base: position 7,955,698 of record NC_045742.1, read on the forward strand.
AGAACGATTCAGCCACCGGGTATGAATCATTTAAATTTATGGCAAAATAAAGAGTAATCAAGCTTAAAATGGTTTCCACCATAAAGTTGTCTTACAAGTTGCACTGTGGAAACGGTTACTCATCCGCTCAATGCACTAACAAACTTCCAGCAGCACACTTCTTCTCCTAAATGCGTTAAACCCCTGCTTGTCCCTCTGACGGCTAGACGTATGGGATTGTTTTATGAATACTGAATGATCATCAGTGGCACAAAAATAAAGACTGATTAAACAGATTGAGGATACGCTGGGATGGGATGATTTGCATGGACTCCAATTTATCAGCATGGTTGATGGGCTACTGTGAGTGCAACAAGCTGACTCACTATCTTAGGACTAGAAAATTTCAGTGAATAAAGTCTTGAATCCAAGGTTCTTCATTTGTCTGTCTACTTAAGAATTTCAAAGCATAAAATACAAAAACGTAGGATCTTTACTTTTCTTACAAATTAACTGTGCAGTTCCGGGTAGGTCAAAAGACTGTGTTGCTCCAAAGTTGCGTTGCTTCTGGTTGTTTTGAAGGGTAACAGCCAAACAAATTGATCGGCTGTAATTAAATCAAATGCATTATTCTGGAATATTGGTCATCTGTTTACACTCCAAATATACAATATATATATATATATATATATATATATATATATATATATGTGCCAAAGTATATATGTGCCAAAGTATATATGTGCCAAAGTATAGCCTATTGTTGTGACAATTATGCAGAAAAAACTCCATAGGAGTGTTGACAAGTGCTACATGTACACGCTACAATTTATTTTACCTACTGTAATCATAGAAATCAGTGAGGGTTTTGTTGCCTTAACTGTTGGCCTGTTGGCATCTGTGGTGCATTGTAATACTTTTTTTTTGTTGCAATGATATAGAGCACAGTATTCTTTATGAGATAAACTAAAAGATATGCTGCTCTTGACATGCTGATCTCTCAAATGTAGATACAGCAAGACATCATTTTTGAGAGTTTTAGCTGTGCATTTAATAAATAGCTCCATGCCAGGTTGAGCTTAGCTTAGCACAATGTTTGGAGGCAGGGTAAAACAGTTTGCTTGGCTTAACAACTTGAAATGCCATATTGTATACATGTGCATTTCACATGAAGAAATAGAAAATGAGACATTGTAGTTTAACTAGCTTTTTCACCAATAGAAGTCAGAAGTCCTGCACTTACTGTACAATAAATTTGATTGTTTTTGAATACTTTCATAACTTTGGACAAACACTGTTTGTGCTAGTCTGGCTCAATGGATGTATACATTGTCTAGACAAAGCCCTTCCCTTCCTCTATCTGTTTTGCAAGGGCATCGTTGCTGCATCCGGTGCTTAACACCCACCAGGATGGCTGTGATTGGTTTAAAGAACTACAAACAAACCAGAGCTTTTTTTTCCTTATCTCAGAATTGATAAGCGCTGTAACCAGACCACACTCCAGCACTGACACAGCACTGTGGAGATTGGATCTGTCAGATGTGACAATGTGAGACTGCTAACATGCTAGCTATTGTAACAAGATACAAAATGTAAAGAAGATACCGAAAGGCATAGTTTTTCACTTTTGACAAAGACTGACTGTTTCCTCCTACATGCAGTGAGACTAGTTTTTCAGACTGTGTTGCAATGCTGATCAAGCTTATTGTACAAGAGATTATACATTATTTTGAAAAGGATATTTTGATGCTACATTGTATTGATTTTGATTGCCTAAAAGATTACAAACCATATCTTTCTTGCCATTTACTCACATATTATCTCTCATTTTGATCCGTTGAATAAATAAAAAGTCCTGTAATCAGCATGGGTTCAGGGTGTTGTCATTTCAATGGTTTTGAGGCTCAGGTGGAAGTATCCCAGCAGTTTTTCTCCTAAAGGTGACAGGGCCTGATGGGGCCCAGAGGAACTGAGTGAATCACTGATTAAATCCTGCAGCCACCGGTCCCAGTGGGCCTTAATGGCTTTATGAGAGGAGCTTGGTATAACCCATCTGGCAACCATCCCTGTAAAGTAATTTGCACTCAATTTGTGGAGTGATGCTAACAACCACAGTTAAACACAGGCAATCTACTGTACACACACATAATACAGTAATACAAAAGTTTATGATTGTATGTCCAGTTTAGTTAAGTTTCTTCTGAAAGGTAAATCTTTGTTTTCATAATTGTTATTCAACATATGTATTTGTTGCTGTTGTCCATTTCGACCCTTCATCAAGCTTACAACCCATATCTACGCTTCAACCTCTTGTTTATCAGAGCATAGCCCAAAGTGGGACTCAGCTGTTAATCCAGACTTCTTTTCATAGGTCAACCTTGGAGTCATGAGGTGTAAGACTGCCTCCTCAGCGAGGAGGAAATTCTATCAATAATGACAAATATCCTCAATTTTTTTCAAATTATTCCTTCATATATAGAGAAGTTGAAAGTATTTTGTGGTAGTTTTGTTGTTGTGTGTGTATATTTCCTTGCATGTGTTTGTGTATGTTAATGATAAAGGTGGCAAATGATTTAATAATCTGTCATATAATAATGTGTTTGATTTTACAGATATGAATGGGTAACCTGTTTGGGTATTAGCCAGACATGTCAGGGTTGTCCAGACAAGACTGTCAAAGGATGAATAAAACATTAGGGCCTATCTTGCACTCGGCACAGCAAAAAGCCTGAAACACTTGGGTTTGATAGTTTAAGTCGTTCAAATAAGAAATGCACCTGCTGCCATCTTTGTTCCCATCGGCGTGCTGGTCTTAAAAGGAAGTGTGTCCAAGTGAATTCTTAGCGTATTGCTTTCTTGAGGCTGCACCATTGACCAACAAACACCTGGTCTAAAGACAATGCTGCAGCGTTTCATTGTTATTTTAACAGTGAATTAGTAAAATGCACCTAAACTTATGCACAGTGTGCGCACGCTATACTTGTTACACACACATAAGGAAGCAATGCAGCACAAAAAATAAAAAATAAAATAAATAAATAAATAAAATTCAGCATCATTATAGCAATGCGCCAAGTTACAAACACGCCTAGCTTTTAAAGGGAATGGGAGATGACA
>NC_045742.1:7958803-7960000 GCF_008692095.1 Etheostoma spectabile
TGGTTTATTGCATGTTACGCCCAAAACACACCTATGATAGATGAAGACACTAAGTACAACCCTTTTGAACCGCACGCATGGCACACAGATGCTTTTTACTTCTGTCAAACTAGCAAAAGTGGATTTGGACCCATCCTAAATGCACCTTAACCATGGGCTTCACGCCATGCGCTTAGATCGTTAAAATAGGGCCCTTAGTGTCAATCTGGTGTTTTTTCTTTAAAGTCTCACCTTTTATGCTGGACAGCTGCTCAATATGTCATACTGCACAGTACTTTGGTTTGTCCAAACCAAGCTGACGAACCAATCAAACTGCTATAGCATATGCAACGCACAAAACAATCTAATTTCTGTTTTAGGAGTGCAAGATTCCCATCAGGAGAAGACCATAACAGTGTCTGGAGAGGGAATGGTCCACAGCCCAGACTTCCCAAACACTTATCCCAGGAACACCGCGTTGGTCTGGAAACTAGTGGCAACCAATAACATGAGAATCCAGCTCACCTTTGATGACAGGTTTGGTCTGGAGGACCCTGAAGATGGCATATGCAAGTAAGAACATACAGGAGTAGATTTATTATGTCAGTATAAATACAAGCATGTGCAAGTAAAAGAAATACATTTTTTAAGGAATAAGCCCTTTAATTTGGGGGACAATGGCCTGCTGGTCATATTATCAGTGTTGTTCTATGCTAACAAGTTGATCTATATATACATATATATGTATAGCAAGTCCTGTGTTGTTTGAGCCATCCACCACCCCAACCAATGTCCCTGTGTGGATTTTCGGCTTTTCAATACTACACGCTACCGTAATCATTATGTGATAACAAAATAGGTTTCCCATTGAACTACATTAATTCGTAATCAACACACAAAAATAACGACATTAACGTGACCTGTACATAAACCAATAGATTAAATAACACGACCAGTTTATGAACTGCCATGACACTGGGCTGACATTTCAGTTAATGTAACACAATGTGCTTTGTACAAAAGCGACAAAATAATAGTTCAATTATACAAAGTAAAATATATAAAAAACATGTATCAAACACACACAGACACACACAAACCAAAGATCAACATTGAATAGCAACTCAGTTATTCATAGACCTTTTTAAAAAACAAGGTTTTTTACCTTTTGAACCTTGGGGATAAATACGTGTGTGTGTGTGTGTGTGTGTGTGTGTG
>NC_045742.1:7960010-7982437 GCF_008692095.1 Etheostoma spectabile
TGTGTGTGTGTGTGTGTGTGTGTGTGTGTGTATCTGGGACTAAGACAAATTAAGTGAACTTTATAATATCTTTTTGGAGTTTTTCTGATTATTACAATGCATCACAATTATTTGTAAGATGACCCTCCCCTTACTCCAACAGGGCTGGATAGGCCAATGTAATGTGTGCTAAAGGGTTAACATGCACCAACAATATTGGGATTTCCCTGTGATTGAGTGACAAACAACAAAAAACTCTCTGTATTCTTATGGTTTATGAATTTGGCTTCCTCACTAGGTATGCCAGATACATGTTGGGCCAAGGTAAAGATGTGACCTACCTGTATTGTCTTCCGTCTTTAAAGATTTAGAGTCAGAGTGTGGCCATTTGTGAAATTGCCTTTGGTCTGCCTTGGCACCTTGTGAATATTGAAAACCCAGCAGCAGAGTGATTTGTTTCGTCCAGGACACCACGATGACATGGTTCAGACCGGCATGTTTTACGTGATGTACTGCAGTCAATATTTTTTGCTGCTCACGTGATTGTTCGAAAGACATTTGTCACACACTCTGACTGTCAACTTATAAACACAAAGCCACACATACACATACAGTCCACCCTCTGTTTTATTGAGGAGCCCACTTTCAATTACTGCCTGGGTTTTCCTCTGTTGCCATTCAATTTAAACACAGATTCCGAGCCCCAACGATCGATTTACCCTGAGCACTATGCTCAGTGCGCTGCTCTCAATATATCACAACTGACTGGTTAGCATCAAAAGGCTAGGGGAGGGTGACATTGCTAGTCATTAGTGAAGAGCCCTCAAAAGGATAACAAGGTGAATGACAGTTAAAAGGTGTATGTTGTACATGGCAGAACTACATTAACATGTATCTTTTGAGAAATCAACTGTACATATCAGGACATTTAAAGACGATGTGAATCAGTATGCTTCTGTTCCAGTGACAGTGCCAAGACGTTCATTTTCGTTGATCAACAAAGTGTTTGTGATTCTGTCTCAGACGGGTTTGCAGCTGATTTAATTGTCTGATGTGCTGCCGTCTAGAAGTCATGTCTCTGTTTGACTTTATACTTTCTGTATCCTGTCTTTATTGGGGAACAACAACTACATGCGTTCAGGTAATTCGAAGTACACCTCTCTGCACGTTGACGAATGAGGTTAAGTTGAAACCCTGTGAGGGAAAGTTCCACAGTGGGGCAGGGTGCAGATTGACAACTGTTGTGCCGCCCTGCCTGTACAAGACTGCACTCGTCGGTGTCCTCGGGGAGAGGGGCGAAAGACAATAACAACATCCTTTTCCAGGGTCATGGAATTCATCGCCACGTCTACCGCTCCAGCTCTCACATTTTTTGCTTCTTCCCCAGATTGAGGCCTAACAGGTTTTAATCGGATCCCAAGATAGCTACACACGCTTGGGAGGGTTGGCAGAGCGATGGATGCAGCATGCAATCACAAGCAGAAACAGACACACACATTCACATGTCTACATGCTTGTCTTTTCTCTCAACCTTTCTCCTTTCTATCTCAAACAAACACACCGTCTCTCTGTTCCACATAAACACACTCACATACACAAGCCCCCGGCCTAGTCTGCATGTCTACTTTATCTTTCATGTGTGTTTAAAAATGTATTCACAAAATTTCACGTTAGAACTTCATTCCACTACCGTATGGCAAAAAAAAAAACATTCATACACACTGTCATTGATACGTTGCTCTTACCCTTATGTCACTGCACAATGTGATGCAAATAAACACAACTGTGATCTCCTGTCCAGTGATTCACAGCTATGGCAGGGGATAAAACCAACAACAGTGGGAGATGTGTTCTGATTTGGTAGCAAGCCTGGAGCAAGAAGCCTTTGCTAGGATGAGAGGGATGCTGTGTAGTCGAGATGCTCATCTGCTATTCTGTTTGTCTGTGGCACGATGAAAAGCATTCTCACCAAATCCACTGGAGGAGAGGCATATTGGAGCGGGATTGGTCTTGCTACTGGTTGGCATGGCAGCGGAGTCGTGCTTGACGGCTCACAGACAGGGCTGTTCTCAGAGAGGCATTTATGCTCTCTGTCTTTAGTCTGAAAGAAAATGACTGAAAAACTGTGTTTGTGTTGCTTATCTGCGTCATGTCGGTGCATTGCTATTGCATTTATAATTATATATTATAAAAAAAACTATGTAGGAGAAAGCTTTGTGAATATTAAAATCAGTTTCCTTGCGGTGTGCAGGACGGTATTCCTATGTGCTAATGCTGTATATGAGAGTCTTTGTTGTTCCGATCCTGTTCCCTGTGACTGTACCTACAGTTTGGTATGCATGTCAGTGCATTTGTAAATCTGATAAACCGCTGTTCGACATGGGGATTCTGAGCACATGGCGATGTGTAATGATTGGGGCGTCTTGCATTATTGATGGACCATCTGTCAAAGCTCTGGAGCTGCATGAGGACTGATTTTTAGAGAGGAAAGCTTCTCCCTTCACTGACCTCCACCAAGAAGACAGAGAGAAGCTAAACTGACATTTTATCCCTTTCCAAAAACCATTTCATGCCAGTCTGGTTTGCATTTATATAAACGAATGTTTTACAGTTCATGCAGTTGTCTAGCAGGTGTACATTTAAACAGAATCTATGATTTTGCAAAAGACCCCTTTCAGTTTGATTGTGCAGATTACAAACTTTGTGTAAGACTTTCCTAATCAAAGACCCCCCTCCCCTTCAGTTTAGTTGACATCACAGAAAAGACATTTTTAGTCTCGCTCATGTCCCTCCATGTTGTTTTATTGAAACCAGCTTGAACTGAATCTGTCAACTTTGTGCAAAATGTAAACAATGTCCTTGAAATCCAAATATCTGAATTGGCAGAACTGAATGAAAGGTTAGCGTGTCTGTTGACGCAAATGGCACAGTGATTAATCCCAGACTTTGAAGAGTCTGTGAAACAAGGCTGTATTGAATGCAGTGTAGCCACTGGTTACACACAGGTATAAATACTAAACGCTGAACTCCTGAACTGCGTGTCTTAAGTGCTGAGGTTGGCTGATGTTAGCCTTGGCACACCAAAGGAGTCTGGAGACATAAGCTTCTGCACTTAATCATGTTTACTGGTGTTATGGGTTGGCAAGGTGGCCAGTAAAGCGAGACTGTCATGTACATTACAGGGACGCAACGTTTGATCCCCACAATAAGCAACACAATGCATTTGTTAAAAGTTTTCTCAATTTAAATGTTGTATCATTTTGTTTAGTGAAATTGAAAATGACACTAAATCCATAAAACCTGTTTTACCCATCATGTTAAAACTAAACATTATCCCAAAAATGCCTGGGATTTTGTCACATACAATGTACTTTAGGGTCCGCATTTTTTTTAATGATTGTTATGTTTGGAGCCAGAAGAATGCAGTGTGATATAAATTCTGCTGCAGTCCAATTACATGAGTCATTTATGTGGGCATTGACGAGGTTGCATCGGAGCTCAACGAATTAAGGAGGAGTTGCAGACATTGAAAATGAAAATACGAACACTCAATATGATAAAGGTTAAGAGTTAAAAGTACATTTTTGCAGAATGATTTTGCAAAATAAATTGTTAAAGCTATTCATACTGTATATTTTGTTCACATTGGTATCCAAACCTTGTATTCTGGTCAATGCCGCCCACCTGGAGCCAGCTTTGAGGTTTCTGGCTGTTAAAAGGAAGTTTTTCCACGCTGCTGTCACACCAAGTGCTTGTTAATGGGGGAATATTGTATCTCTGTAAATCATCGAGAGTGTTCTAGACCTGCTCTAGATGAAAAGTGAGACAACTGAAGATTTGTTTTGGAGTCCAGGCAAAGAGGCCTGCAGTCTGCCACAGTCAACATGCAGTCCATTACAGTATAATTAGCTCAAAGTCTAATTAAAAACTATATTTCAATGACAGCAGTGTAATAGGCCTGTCAAAAGGCTACATCAGCAGCCATAACTGCAAAATAGCAAGAATAGCTGCTCATGCTGCATTGTCAACCTGAGATTTGTCCAACACTTGCAGTATCCAGTTCAAGCAGTAAATAAGAGACAAATCTCATCTCTCACAGCTGAAATAAAGTAACTTTTTTTATATGGTTGAACCTTTATTTCCCCTGGCAGCTTTATTGATATTAACAATCTAATCTTCAAAAGGGCAACAAAGAGCTGAGGAGACAGCAACATGGCAAACATTTAAAGTGCTGACAAGTTTACAACAATCAAGAATACATTCAAATTCTAAATCTTCCATATGCAAGCTCAAACAAAGCCATTAGTAGCTGGAAGTTGTGGCATAACTTGAACAAAGACAATTTCATGATAATAGAGTGCAGTCTCAGAGTGGGCCCAATAACTGGTGATGTCTCTGAGACTAAAATAATCAGTTTCTGCACTTTGTCTGTTTCACTCTACCAGATACGACTTTGTGGAGATAGAGGATCCGACTGAAAAGACCATCCTGGGTCGCTGGTGTGGGTCACAGTCGGCACCGGCTAGTCACACTTCCAAAGGCAGTCAGATCAGGATCCGCTTCTTCTCTGATGAGTACTTCCCCACTGAGCCGGGATTCTGCATCCGCTACTCCCTTCTGCCTGTGGTATGTACAGTGTCAATACTCAGGACTTCACGAATGTGCATTGTACATTGCTGAGCACTTACTTAAGCTGTCACAGCAGTTCTCTGCCTCTATCTCGAACTTCGGGGAGTTCACATGGCAGTAAGCAATGCCTCTCCACGCATGCACAATTTAAATAATTTGCTTGATACATTACATTTTTCCTCAAGAATTTGAATGGACCCTGGAATCTTTCTACAGTGTCGGACGGCACAAAACAAATACAAATACATTGACTCTAAATGGTTTCAAACTCTGTCATTTTCTCATTTCCCAGGTCTAGTATTGTTTCCAATTTTTAAATCAACTTTTAAATTCCATATTACTCTTCTATATAAAGCCATATACCCGTTAACCTGCACTGTATTTTTAGACTCAGTCTGACAGATGAGGTCGCTCAATTTCACTACTTTTTGACACTGAGATGGAGAAAATAAGTGGCTTCACATTCACCAAGAGGTCCTTTGACCCTCGGGGGGATTCAAGCCCCTGAAATGAAAGAAGGAATTAAGAGATAGAAGTGTTTTTTGTCTGGAAAATTGTCACACTGATGTCTGTCTGTTACATTTTCTCTTTGCGTTTTATCATCAGTAGTTCAACAGTTATATCCCTTTTTATGTGTTTTTACAATACCCCACTTCACAAAGATACCTATGATATTTTACTCTATACTTAGGACTGAAATATATTTCTGGCACCAAACCAGCCTTACCTCATTTCTGCTCTTTCCTGTTTCACTTGTGTTTGCCAGGAACATAGACTATAATCATTATTTCCATCCCTTGCTAATCTTTGTTTCCATTCACCTTTTAGACTTTTTATATTGGATCTAATTAAAGTTAAAGTGTGTGCATAGCATACTAATAAACTCCTTTAGTACATCACCAGCATTGATTGAAGAGCTCAAGACTCAAGAAAAAGCCAAAGTACCAAAATGTGTCAGAGCAAAATGTATGTCCAAAAAAGTGAATGACAAAAAGAGACACCCTTTTCAGCGTCATGGTCTCTCACTTGACTTTAGTTCCAAAATTAGCCAGATAATCAGACTGAATTGGTTTTACTTCATTATTCAGCCTGTTGTGTTCATGTGCTCTGATTTTTCAAATTGCTCTGTTTGCTTGTACAGCTGCATCAATCCCATCCAGACTTGATGCAATTTTTTAGAGAACTAAGAGGCATCCCCATGCCTTTTCCTGCCTACAAAGCTTTGATTGGTCAATTGTTTTTACAACCAAGGGAAATAGCTGCATAGCAAGACCAAGTTGAATAGATGAATACACTAAAATGTGATTCAGGAGGGCTAGCTGGATTTTGCAAAACCAGAAACAATGCAGTTCTTTGGCTCCATTCGTTGAATTTTAACTTAATCAGTGAGATAGAGCAGCTCTGCCTAAAAGACATGCTCGCATAACTACAGTAACATTTTTAGAAAAGACTTCTGTGACTGCTTTACTTCTTGCCATCTTTGTCTTGAACCTTCCTCTCCCTATTCTTCATTCTTTTTTACTCTCTTGCCTTTTTCTGTCTTGGTCTTTAGACCACACACACAGAGAATTCCTTCATCACTGCTGCCTTCACTGACCAAAGCCCGGAGATAAACTGAGACGACTGCCATGTTTTAACCTGTCATGTCTTAGCACTGTTCACTTGCTTTAAGTAAACTCTACTCCTCATTAATCCCTAATGGCCTGCAGTGCTTTGACTTCTGACAAGCTAGGACTAGGAAACTGAAGTGACTGATGGTACTTTGTATTTTGTCTGTAACTGAAACTTAAACTTTTTGTCTATAACTAAAAGTTGATTATTATGTGTGCTGCCTGTTACCTGTGGTAGAGCCAACACATTTTGATGAGTTTTGGCTGGCAGACCGCTAAATTACTGAAAACAAAATTGCTCAGTCAATCATTCATTAATGATAATCTTCATGTTAGGAATGAATTGTCTCAAACTGTACCACGTATTAACCACCAAAAGACTGCAGTAGATTGCATTGTTTGAGCCAGAAGCAAGGCCTTGCTTTATCTAAAGGAGATTAATTAATTCAATGAGACACTATTACGTTAGTTACTTTGGTAACTCCAGATTCTATTAGTATAGGCGTAGCCCTCTAAGGCTACGCGAGGGTTTATCCCTTCGCGCATGCGAGTCGTGAAGAGTTTCTTTTCCCGCCCTAGCGTCCAGCTCGGGCCTCAACTACGTCCGCATTTACTGCATATATACAGAGCGGACCCGTTGTTCAACCAAAACATCAGCTTTTTCTCAACTAATGTTCTAGGAGCAGGTGGCCGGACCTTAGAGGGCTAGCCTATACTAATAGAATCTGGAGTTACCAAAGTAACTAACGTTCTATTTGTATAGGCGTCGCCCTCTAAGGGCTACGCTATTGGGTTAGGGCGAAGCTGATGTAGTCAATGCACCACTGCGGCACAAGGTCCACAAGCCGAACATACAACCACATTGCCAGCAACAATGTACAGAGGCTAGTCAGAGTCATTCTTCTGACAAAGCCTGCCCTGCCAATGGCGTGGCCGGAAAGGTTCATGTGGCCCGCATATGATGCAGTAGTACAATGATTAATGGGGTTAAGTGGTGTGATCCTGTCGCGCATGGAACGGAGAAAGACATGAACCTCCGTGCGTGCACATGATTAGACAAGTATGAGAGATAAAAACTGTGTCTCACAAGAAATACCCCAGGTACGGAGAGGTGAGACAGCAGAGCAGGGTCATTCAGCACTAGGTGTGAGGAGATTGGCAACAACTCAAGGCATCCGCTTTTTTTTTTTTTTTTTTTTGCACATTCAGCGCGGCATTACGCGTCACTGACTGTGGACAAAACCGCATGAGACATGGAAGATTCAGACATATTCGCAGATAAAAGCGGATGAAGGGGCAACGGGGAAGCCCAGGAGGCTGCCGCGCAAATGTCGGCTACTGCCAGCCTTTAAATAGCAGCGCACGCCGACAGAGCCCTGTAGAGTGACCCCGAATGTCTGGGGGGGCTCTTTCCCTTCCGAGCTATAAGCCTGGGTAATAGCCTCGCAAGCCAGTGAGACAGACGCTGTTTTGAGAGGGGCTGATCCTTGGGAGTGTTTCTCTATAATGCACAAACAGCTGCGAGTTTTCCTGATATTTGCTGTGCGTAAAAAAATTATGTGACAGAGAGCGCACCGGCACACAACGGTGGGAAGCCTCCTCCGCACCGTTAGCGTGAGGGGGGGGGGAAAAAACCCTCGAGGGAAAACACCCTTGACCGAAAAGAACAGTTAAAGTCTTCGGTGTGAAGGAGGGATTGGCTGTAAGGTGGCTGCGTCCGTCCCCTCTAAGGAGAGGCAGGACGGGAAACTGACAGTGCACTAAATCACTCACTCTTTGGCCGGTAGGGCAAGGAGAAGTGCTGTCTTAAGCGACAGCATTCTGAGCGAAGCTGTGTCAAGGCTCAAAGGGGGCTCCCAGAGCCCGCAGCACCAGAGCTAGGTCCCATTGGGGGGCGAGGGGGCGAACAGCCGGTTTTTGCAGCCTCTACCCTTCAGAAACGTTTCACCAGGGGATGCGCCAAAAATGTCCTCTCACCGAAACCTGCGTGACAGGATGAGAGGCGCTGCGTATGCTTTGACTGTAGAAGGAGCCAAATCATTATCCACCAGAGTTTGTAGGTACGTCAGCACGAGGGGTAGGGACACGATGTGTGGGTCTGCGTCCTCTCTGTGCACCAGCGCTGGAAGGCAGACCAGCGCCCTGCGTAGCCTGCTATGGTAGAGGGGGCTCTGGAGCCCTGGATAGTGCGTACACGGCGGGGGGCAAGCCTAATCTCTGTAAGCGCTCGCTCAGCAACCAGCCCCACAGTCTCTGATTTATCACTGGGGATGACAGATCGCACCGTTCAGCTGCGATAGTGCGTCTCTCGCCACGGAATCTGCCAGGGGGGAGCCACCAGCAGCTGAACGAGGGTTGGGAACCAGACGCGCTCGTGCGCTCCGGTGGCCATCAGAACAATTAACAGATCCTCCTCCTGGACGCGCTCCAGGAGGCGAGGATCAGGGGGACGGGGGGGAAAAGCATAGGGGGTTTTGGGCCAGGGTTGTGGGAGAAGGCGTCTACGCCGAGGGGAGGGTTGTCCCGCCGCTGTCAAGGAGAACCACAGTGTGCACTGTGTGTTCTTCTGTGAAGCGAACAGATCCCCTCCGCTTCCCCGAACCTGCTCCATAACGTTTGAACGATAGTGGGATTCAATCTCCACTCGTTGTGGGAGGGCCCCCCCTCGACATCAAGTCGGCTGCCCGGTTCAATAAACCCGGGAATATACTGCTTTGAGAGACAGCAGGTGGCTGGGGCGCCCACAGCAGGAGGCGTTGGCTATTCTAACAGCGGCTGAGCGTATGCCGCCTGGCGGTTATGAATGCCGCCGCCGTGATGTTGTCCGTCCGTACTACAACATGTCCGTCACCACTGGTGTAAAGTGTTCAAACACCTTAACACGTGGACAGTCCAGGCCAGTTATGTGAGGAGAGGGGAGGAGGCCAGGCCCCTCCCACCACTGTGACTCGCACATTCCCCCCAGCCGTGAGGGACGCGTCTGTGTCACACGTCACATATGACGTCACTCTGCCCAGGGGAACCCGGAAGACAGGGTTTTGGGACTCCCCAGTATGCCAGGTCTGATTGGAGGGATGAGGGATGACAGCATTCGCCATTTGGGCGAAGGGATCGAGCCGCTGGCGGTGAAACCACATCTGGACTTTCCTCATGTGGAGGAGACAGGGGGACCCACGTGTGTGCGCGGACATCATGCCCAAGAGCCGCATAACTGACAGCGTGGCACTGGCGCTCGGCGGCTGAAGCGGGACAACAGAGAAGTCAGCGCCTGCTCGGTGCTGACAGCCTGGTCTCATGCTGATCGAGCCTCATGTCTACGCCCAGAATAAACTATCGATTGTGCGGGACGAGGGGCGCTCTTCTTCCAATTATGGCAAACAAGCGTTTGTAGTGCTGCAGAACCTCCATAGTGGCAGCGCCGCCCGCTCACGAGAGGGGGCTAGAATGAGCAGTATCGTCCAAGTAAAGAGGACTCTGATGCCCCTCTCCCGTAGAGGCTGGAGCGCCGTTTCCATGCACTTGGAAAAGGTGCGGGGGGCTAGTGAGTATCCGAACGGCAGCCGTTGAACTGGAAACGGGCCCTTGGAGGAGAAGCGCGAATTTCCTGTGCCTGGGAATGATTTGGATGTGAAAGTAAGCGTCTTTCCGATCACGGATGTAAACATTCGTTGGGGCGCACACATTCCAACACGTGCCTGATGGTGAGCATGTGGAAGGGGCGCTCATGACATACCGGTGAATTTCGACAGGTCGAGGATGGGACGCAGTCCTCCTGACTCTTGGGGGTGAGAAATAGCGAGAGTAAAAACCCTCGTTTCCTCCCCTGGAGGGACGGGAAATAGCTCCGCTGCCAGCAACCCTTCTAACTCTGACGTCATTGCGTCTGACTCTGCGGGGATGAAACCGTCGTCTCCAACACACGCGAAAGGGGGCGGGGGGAGGGCGAACTGAGTGTGTAACCCGTGTTATCAGCTTTGACATCCACGAGTCCATGTTGTCAAGCCAATCCATGCCGCGCTGCACTCTGACAGTGGGCGAGCACATGTCTGAGTGTTGTTCACCGACATGGAAGCAGGGAGCGCAGAGCCATCCCGCCGCTGGGCGAGACGGTGATCGCGTCGCCCAGCCCAGGTAGGGCTTTTTCGAAAGGGCAGTGGCGGTCGCCGCCGTGTGGGCGGGAGCGGTCACTGGGTTAACCGACCCCCGCCGGCTCATGCCGTGGGGAGGTGGGTGGACAAGCGTCGTCGTCCCCGTGGGAGAGAGCATTCGCTGATGCGGCAAGCGGGCGCGCAGTGGCGCCCGCTCGCGGCGACGGCCTGGTGTGTGCTTGTGTGGGGAACAACTGTCATAAAAGTGCCGTTTAGAGCAAACAGGGACTGTTCGGCGCGTGCAGGTTGGGCCGTGTGGGCATGTCTGTCGCTGCGGAGGGGGACCAGGTGGGGGCCCGACGCGAAGCTGGGAGACGCAGCCGCAGCCGATGCGCGGGGGTTCCGCTTGTGACGGTTGTCATGGCGACGCGTGGTGCTGTTGAGGAGGAGCTTCACGAGCCGAGCCTCCGAAGCCGCTCGGCGTCCTGCGCGCTTGATGGAGATGAGACGTGGCAGTCTGTAGGCGCGGCCAAATAGTCCATCAGGGCTATGGGACCGATACAGAAGCTCGCGTCTAATGTCCGCTGGCAGCTGAGACATGTGGAGCCAGTGTTCGCTGGGCCACAGTCTGCCAAGCCATCACCCTGGACAGCGCCACCGTGGACGCGTGGTCAGGGTAAGGATGGCGGTCATAGCCTTACACTCTCCGTGGCAAGCTCCGAGGGGAGGGCGCCGGGGGTAGGCCATCGCGGAGGCGGCGGGAGCAGTAAGGCGATGTTGTTTTGTGCCGCCAGCCCCTGGGCGGCACATTGGTGGCCCGGTCATGACTTGAGCGCACACTGATCTGGGGAGAGGGAGGCGTGGGCTTCCGGTGGCCGAAGAGAAAGTAGCTTTCGGAAGCAAAAGGACGCCAGGCTCCCTCCAGGGAGGGACTGAAGGAAAACCTGCGTCCGTATCGCCCTGAACCCGAGTAATAAAGGGGCATAGCGAGAGACGGGAGCCTTCAGTTTCCCCGGCTGGGAGAAAGCCTCCTCCACAAATGGCCGAAGCTCCGCGAAGCGCGGCCAGAGTGGGGCCCGTGAAGAGGGCGGCTCCTGGGCATAAAACATCACCGTCAAAAGGCCGCGAGCGGGGGCTGGCCTCCGGCGGAGCGCTATGCCTCTAAGCTCCGCCGCCTCCTTATGATCTCCGGCAGGTCGGCGAAGAGAGCTAGGGTGGAGGCTGGAGCGGGTGGGCAAAGGGGAAAGCCGCTCGGGCGGTGCCAGGCCGTTGGGAGACGGAGAGAGAGAGGCTCCAGGGGAAAGCATCAATCGCCGTCTCGAGGCCCAATCCCCACAAAGGGGAGGAGGGGGACCTCCAGAGGGAGGGGAGGGAAACGTGTGATGGAGGCGCGTCAGAGAGAGCGGAGTCAGCGGACTCATGCTCGCGAAAACGCCGTCCGCAGCGGCTTCCAAGGTGCCGCCGGATTCCTGTCTGTCTGCCCAGCTGCCGTCTCCGTCCCCGCCAGCCTGGCAAACCAAAAGCTTCGCCCGTCGAGTTAGCTCTTTAGACGACAGGCGGGCGCAAAACTGGCAGGAGGCGTGGCGGGGAGAGCCTGGCCGGCGTGAACGGCACCCAGGCAGGCCTCGCACGGGGTGGAGGTCCGGGAAGGAGTGCCGGTCCGGCAGGAGGGGCAGACACGGGCACCGGCGGAAGGTCTTGAGCTTGACTTCATACTGCGAAGTTGAAGAAAGTGGGAGTTGAACAACGGGTCCGCTCTGTATATATGCAGTAAATGCGGACGTAGTTGAGGCCCGAGCTGGACTGGCAGGAAAAAAATCTTCACGACTGCGCATGCGCGAAGGGATAAAACCCACTGAGCGTAGCCCTTAGAGGGCGAAGCCTATACGAAATAGAACAAGGAGTTACATGACTCCAAAATCACTTAAGTGGAGTAAAGGCTTATCTAATGACCAATCTTCACTGGTGTTCTTTTATTTCAGCAGCCTTTGCTATGGTAAAATCTGCAGAGAGTATGTACATTCCTTTGCATTGTTTTTAAGATTTTTTTTTACATTGATCATTTTAATCATTAGGTTGGGTATCATTTGGAATTCCCCATAAGCATTGATGTGATTCCTGAGTGTCAGTACCATCAATCCTAGCCCATAATCAAGGATTTTCCTCAAAGGGCTTAATAATGTATACAACATACAACATCCTCTATCCATAGACCCTTGACTTGGATAATAAAAAAAATTCCCCAAAACACTAACATGAAAATTGCATATTCACAGAATATACAGACTATAATAGTATTGATAAAATCAGGACAAATATGGATCAGGGAAGACATTGAGCGTCTTCCAGTTGCTAAACAAATTCAAAACAATACTTTTCTGATACCCACTTAAATCATGTATCTAGCTAGCTACATTTCAAAGTTTGATGCTGTATTTACCTTTTGAAAAATATGACATTTTCTTAAATATTAAAATGTGAAAGTAAAGGGTGCCCTGGCAGCTCACCTGGTGCTAAGGCTCCGTCCTTACAGCAGCGGTTTCGAACCACAGCCCCTTGCTGTTATCCCCCTTTCTTTCCCCTTTCCTGTCTTCTGCTATTCTATATTCTAGAGCAAAAAAAGCCATAACAGAAAAATAAAATAAATAAATATAGAATTAAAACACCACACACAACTGTGGATGTTTTGGCATCACGACAAGTACAATTTGATTATGCTGTATTAGAATGAAACTCTCTGTGGTGTTCAAAAGTCTGCCACTAAGTATATTATGGAATAAGAGGCCGGGTTTGTCTGTCATATTCCAACTCAAGAAGGTGCGGAAACCCTGAGTGGGGGGAAAGGAAGCTTTGGCCTCTGCACGTTCAGTCTGACTTCCCTTTGAACTTTCCTCCGACAGAGGAGCAGCACGCTAGAACAGCAGCACTCTGTTTCCTCTGTGGTCAACCAGCATCTACTGGAACATCGTGCCACGCAGGGGCCAGCACTTTAGTTTATATTTAAACAAACAATAATTCCTCCCTACCACTTCCATGGAAAGGATGGGGGTGGGAAAATAAAAACCCGGTCTGTAATTCACAGGAAGAGATTTTAGGAAAAGCGAAAGGGCCGAAGCAGAGGTTGTTTAAACATAGAAGAGAAGGAGTCTGTTGAAGGGAGCATGAGGGGTGCTGAGTGGTGGGTCAATGAAGCAAACAAAGCATGCATCATTGTCTCCGTGAGGGCCAAATCCAGAATTAAACCCCACTGCTACCTGGGCATGAAGATCACTGTGCCACTTCTGTTAAATTTAATGGATTGATGAGTGTTTTACACAATGACTTGAACAGAGGGAGATAGGACAGAAGAAGTAGGAATACAATCCAATGCGCAGATGGGAATGACTGGTAAAGCCATGCAGGAGGCTTACCGTAGGCATGATGACATTGAGGTCTGTTTTTACACTAACCTCAATTGCAGTGTGTGGCGTATAGTGAGAGGAAAAAAACACTTTTTTCACGCACAACAGACCTTGTTGCTTACTCAAAGCTCTCTTACGCAAGGAAGTGGTTTGCAACTCCATGTAAAAGAGAATATATTGTTTTCCAGAGCTCTCCCATGATGCTATTTCAGAAGTCTCATCTCAGCATAGTTAGCTGAACCTGTCATTTTAGTTACCAGAAATAAAAGCATGCGGTTGTGCTCTGTAAGAACAAGGAGAGCTGGAAATCAGGTAATCACAGTTTGAAAACTATGTTATTTCTTGAGGGGCAGGGTTTTCAGAGAGTTTGATAAGAGTGATAAGAAGTACATTACAAGCTTTCACAAGTTGACTCTGCCTTAGGGTCATCAAGAAGAATACAAACACATTCAGCCTTTTTCCATTTAAAAAGCGCTCTTTTCATAACATGTAATTATTTCAATAAAGTTACATTGAAATCTCGTTAAATAAGTTGCTGCTGCCCATGCAAAAGTACAGTCAAAAGTTTGGGGTCACTTACACATTTCCATACCACTCCATTATGGACAGAACACCATCTGATCTGAGTGGGTGGAGGATCTTTAATCCTATATATGCATAGCCCAATATCAGCAACCATTCATCCAATGTTCCAAAGGCTCATTCTGTTTACTAATCTGATATCGATTAAAAAAACTAACTAGAAAAACATTGGAGAACGGTTTTGTAATTATATAAGCAAATCATGTAATCTGAAAACTTCTGCCCTTCAGCTAGTATTCTGTCTATAAGTGCAATGGAAATTTCTAAGTGACCGCAAAATTGAGTGCATGTGCTTACATACTGAGCACTAGCTAGTAGCACCACATGATTACATCTCCTTGATTGTCTAAATATATCCAACAATTATTTTGATAAGCATCACTAATTAATACTTGCCAAAGTGAAGTGTTACAATGGACATTGTTGTTGTCTTGATGTCAATGACTGCAGGCTAACCTTAATTTATACCATTGCTCCTCCAACACTGTGTGTTCATGCATCAATTCTTAAAGTGTGACTGAATTCATGCCAGCAAGTTGGTGGTCCATTTAAGTACTTTGTTTGTGAATTTCTGAAACAGGAGCTCTCATGTGCTACTTATAGCCTTATTCACACCATCTTGATGTGTCTATGAAGAATTGCCTGGCTTCTCTATCTGAAGCCGAGCTTGCAGAGCGCTAATTGGGGGAGTGTTGCACCATCAACATTCACAAGCTGTTAATGGCTTCCAGTCTACACCGTAAGCCACTGCCAAGGCTCCACTAATAAGAATCAGAGCTCTGCTCAGAGAAAGAGATGTTAGATTTACTCTTACTATTTGGGACTAGTCCTTTCTCAATGAGCATTCCTTTTTGTTTTCGTTAGTTTATCTCATTAGGTGACACATGAACCAAAGATATGTTCAGTGGTTATGAAGGCAGCATCATTAGAATGAGTCAAATCTGTGGCATGAACACAGCTGCACATCAGCTGTATTTTTCTAGCCTGTGGTGCAGCCATGTCAAACCCCTGGCATCTTATTTTAACATCTTGGGACTTAGGGTTTAAGTGAACTGCATGGACTAACATTGCCAATAAATCTAATACTGTAGATGGTTACTGTACAAATGCCAATGCACTTGCTAATCTGTTTTAACCTGTCCATTGTGCCTAGACATGCTAAAAATAGAACTATATGTACATTTAAAATATCTCTACTGGCTCTACTGGTGGATATAAAAAGCATTTTGAAATAAATTGTATATGCCACTTGATGGATAACTTTGGACCAGGTGGTTTTACAGTGCCATGGCCTCTGACAAAAGGAAAACATTTCCTTTCCTAACCCCCATTTCTTACTGGATTCCTTTCTAATTCAGCCAAATAAGTCATCAAAGAGAAGACACAGATTCCTGGAATCATTTTTTTCTTTTCTACCATTTCTGCCTTTCCAAAAGCTTAAAGACGCAGCTGCCAGAAGGCAATGTTTTCAATGTTTTTCTTCTTTTTTTCTAAGTGTCACAATGTTTCCTTCTACCTGTCAGTCACATAGGATTAGGGAAACCAGCGAGCTGACATGTTGGACAAATGCAGCGTCACAGGACTGAAAGGTTTAACAGATTAGCCTCTTCTCTTGTGGGAGCACCACCATCCCAGGTATCAGTCTTCTCTGTGACTGAACGCTGTAGCCTGGGGGGCTGTGAGCTAGAAACAAATAATACTGCTGCCTACAGGAGCTAAAGGGAAAAATGTTGTAATGCAAAGTGGGCATAGGAGGTGACACTGATGTGAGGAAATTTGACAAAGTGCAACTTAATACCATTAATTCACGTTTGCTTCTCAACTTCAGTGCATTGAACAATTTTAGACACAGTCAATATACGTTGTACATTGTGTATGTGCCTTCTTAGAGTTCAGATGCATAATGACCTTTCTATTTTCTTCTCAATCAGAGAATATAAACGGAGCACCACCCTTATATGCAGGGTAACAGTTTTAGCTGAGGCAGGTACACACCCACAGTGACAGTTTGTCTTGTATCAAGGATTGAACAAGAACTGAAGTTAAAAATAAATTGAAATACATATTTTTCCACTTAGGTTTCCTACTTCCCACAGTGTTTATTCAATGCATTGGTCAGTGTGGGAATGCTTTGCAAAATATCAGGCTGCCTGTAATCTTTAGTTGCTTTAGTCACAACTCTTCCAAAAATTACCAGGTCTAAAACATAGAGCTTAAATTGGGTCCCAGTCCCAGATAGCCTGAACAGTCATACTTTCTGTTTAAACTCAACTCAAGTCCAAACCACTGTATTTTTAATGAGCCTGAACCCAATTTAAACCCATTTTTACCATGAATGTAATTATGTTCCATATTGTTGTCTTTTTTTTATACCTTTACATTTTTTTACATTGTAAAAATAAAGCACAATGTGTCAGTTCTGACAAAGTTGTTCCTTCTGTGTAATTTTCCTACTTCCGTATTCGTAACCGAGAGCAAGCTTACAAGCTCTAAATGTCACAGAAAATGTGTGCTCTGTATGTGTTCTAAGGCAGTTGGTGCGATGAGGCGATGTGGGGCATAGAAGCTACAATATGTGTTTTTCATACAAGCTTCATGTTGCTCTTACAGAAAAAAAAGACTCTTTTTAGTGCACAGGTCCATAAAACAGGGTATTTTTCTGTTGTAACCTTATAGATAAGCACTGCAATTACTGACCTTTCCACTCCGTCTCTCTCCATCTCATCTACTGGTTTTCCCGCAGAGTGTATCAGAACCCGAAGTCCCTGCGGTTCTCCCTGCATCCCAGCAGGGTATTGAGGAGTTGTCAGAGGCTGTGGCAGGGCTGGGCACCATGGAGGAGGTCTTGCAATACCTGGAGCCGGAACGATGGCAGCTGGATATGGAGGAGTTGTACAAACCTACATGGCATGTGCTGGGGAAATCCTTCATCCATAATAAGAAGGCCAGAGGTAGAACACTTTCCAACTTGTACATTTTGATAAAGTGAGATACAAAAGTTAAGAATACAATATCATAGTTTACAATTGCTGTAGATACAAGATTCAAGCATAGTCAAAAAAGTGCAATTTTAAAACATTGAATATTAGAGGAGGCAGTAGATATAAACTGAAACTACTCAATTATTAATTATTTGTGTATTAAAAAATTTGTTTTGACAGGAAGCAATTCTGATCTTGTCTTTGTGTCTTTAAGGAGGAGCTGATCTCAATCTGTTGAGGGAGGATGTTCGACTGTACAGCTGCACTCCACGCAACTTCTCTGTATCCTTGCGTGAGGAGCTGAAGAGGACAGATGCCATTTTCTGGCCAAGCTGCCTCCTGGTGAAGCGCTGTGGTGGAAACTGTGCCTGCTGCTCTCACCGCTGCTATGACTGCCAGTGTGTTCCCACCAGGGTCACCAAGAAATACCATGAGGTAAATATCAATCTCATCAGAAAATGCTACGTGGAACATGAAACATGTTAATAAGTTTTACAATTTTACATTTAAGTCTATCTATTTAAGCGAATGCCAGTTTAGAATTTCAGAGGTTAAATTATGAAGCAGCAAAGACTGGAATTGGACATGTTCGCCGAACCTTCTGTATGGTTTAATATATACGCTTGCACTTGTCCCATATTGCCAGACCTAGCTCCACAGCGCTGTGGAGTAAGGTCTGGCTACACCAAACAGACTTTCCAGGATAGGAGAAAAAAATGCTCTGGGTTGCTTGCATTTCTTTAAACCAATCACAATTGTCTTGGGCAGCGCTAAGCTCCTGACACAGAGCCATTGGATCTGCATAATGGTCTCGGGAAGGAGCTTGTTATGGTGGAACATTTGCACCCTGCAAAAGAAAACTCCACGAACAATAGTAAATAAAGTTAAATGTTCACACAATAGAACGATAACAAACATAATTTGATTTTACCAGTGTATCGTCTCCTGTACTTTGTCCACAGCAATCTTCACCAATCTCAAAACGTCCCAATTAGTAAATGCTGTAAACATGTTATTTGTAAATCTTTACAATTCCCCCAAAATAACTTAGCAGGCCTGTCTTGTTGCATGAGCCCAATTTTCAAGACCTTCAAAAGTTGTTTCCTGAAGCAAACGGGAGTTAGAGAATGGCAACACACAGTCAGTGGAAGGTAAGGGACTCGCACCCAAAGTCAGCTAATTATCCTGGAAATGCACTTCCATTGATCTAGACTACCCTTGCACAAACCTTAGACCTTAGACCAGATTATCAACTTTATATAGATACACTTTCATGAGAAAACAATGAATTTGTTGTTACAGCATAATGTGATTGACATGATCTTTCTTGAGCACATTCATGCTCACGCCTCCATTAACTTTTTTTTTATATAGTGCAACAATCAGGCCAACTTTAAGGACAATTCCGGCACAAAAATGAACCTAGGGGTTAATATCCCATGTGTACCGAGTGTACTAGTCGAATCTCAAACGTCGTGCAACCAGTAACCAGTAACATAGCTCAAGCAGGGTGGGAACAGTAATTTCTTTATAAAATATCTTTTTAATAAACTGTCTGTACACTTACAAAGTTATCAATGCTTCGGTTTACATGTAGGGACCCTTATTATGCTACAGTGGAAGTGTGGTGCTATTTGTTACTGGTATTAAATAGCGATTTATTTTTACTCTACCAGTGCCTCGAAGACCAGCGTTATGAGGTTACTAAAATTTACTAAATTGCGCTAGCTTGTTTCAAGCTAGAGATACATTCGATTGGCATTTAAACATTTTCAGGCATTTGTCATGGCACGGTTTGGAAATCGAGATTTGAAAGCCAGAAATATGAAAATCCTCTTTGAACAAATGATCTTTTCGTGCAATGGGTCACAAAAGTCAGTTTAGACTTTAGGCCTTCACTGGAAACAAAATAAATTACTGAATAATGTACCCACTGAGCATGCTTCCACCTGTTAACTAAAGCATTCTCCTGTTTGACAGGTTCTACTGTTGAAACACCGAAGCGGTGTCAGAGGCTTGCAGAAGTCTATGACTGATGTGCCCTTGGAGCACCATGAGGAGTGTGCCTGTGTGTGTAAAGATGACTGGGACTGACCTCAGACATGTGTAATAGCTGCCACTGGAATCACACAGGACATTAGAAATGAACCTACGCCGCTGTTGCGACATTCTCTATCTCATCCACTTCCACTGGGAGCTAACAAGATTGTCCCTTTATTCTGTTGTCCTTTCGCTAATTGGATGAAGCGGAACAGACTGGAATCTAATAACTCTTCTGAATGGATTCAAACTGCTGTGGAATACCAATAGTGTGCTCTGAGTGCATTTTAGAGAGGCAAAAATTCACTGGAGCAGATCTGGACTAGCCTATTACCTATGTGCTCTGAAGACTATTTTCTTCAGCTCAGAGATAAGAACACTGAGGCGTTTTTGCCTCTACTTGAGCTCTTTTTATAGTTCAGCCAGCGTGGGCTGATAGTGTCATGGAAAATGCGAGCTTCTTTGTTCAAGTACTTTTTTTATGTCAATAAGTAAGCTGGCTCCAGCTGCGTTACTCCCTCTGCTCCTCTATTATTACCTTCAAGGCAAAGAAAGCTGCTTTGTCATGAGCAGTTTTCCTATGCTCCCCTTTTGTTTCACCACATATTTAATCTGCAGCCACGGTATCGCTGAAATTCCCTGCTAATAAGACTGTATTATGTGTACATATTTCATTTACATTTCCTTCCTGTACTACCGTACCTTTTCTACCAAAGATTCTCAAGGAGAAAGATAAAAGTTGCACATGTAGAATCAATTGGGTGTTGTTCATTACAACTCTTCATTCAACCCATCTCAGCAATCTCAAATGTGCTTGCATCAGGAATGCCTAGCATCAAGCCATTCTTGCGGCATTTGAGAATATTCATATTTGATATTTATTTGTTTAAAGAAAGGGAAATTTACATCCAAAATGTCTTGTTTGCTAAATGTTTCATTGTGCAGTAGTATTAGCCTCCAGTTTCAATTCTAAGCCATTTTACATTGCCATTGTGTCATGGATGTTTTCATTTTCTGTATGCCAAAGTTATTTATCTCTTTTGCAATAACTGTTTGTGTATTTCATTGTACTGAACATCAAAAATAAATTCTTCAATTTCTAATTGTAGGCACAGTACTTGTGGCTGGTGAACAGTGAACAAACTCAACATAGAAGATACCGACAGTGTCTGTATTAATACAACTAAGTAGAAGAAACTCTGATGATTGGTAAATAAAGTAGGTCGAGAGGTTCTCTTTGAAGATTGAAGCCTAAGGTATATCATTCCACAAGTGTAAAATGTGATTAGGTTTGAAAGGATGAGCGATGGGGGAAGATAAGAAGGGCATATGCACATTACACTGAATTACTAATCAGATTTGTTTTCAACAAAAAACAGGGGGTTTCATAAGCCATTTTTTTTCTTCATAGCATTCCCCTAAATGCACTTTACAAGTACTCCACAGAATATCAACAGCGAGACCAAGAGAACTTGGGTTAAATTATCACATACAAAAAATGAATAAGAGAAATTGAAGTAGATTTATTTGTGCAAGGCTTACTTACTGGTTATTCACAGTAGAATTTGAGGCACCACTTTTATTGTGAACTTTTAACATCACATACAAAACATTAACTATGCTCCCAAGTTGGTGCCTGCCATGTAATCCAGGATTGTTGTGATGGGACTACAATGCTTCAATTTTGTGGGGCAAGTGAGTTGCCCAATTACCCCTGTTGTGTGACCCTATAGGGCAAAAATGAAACCTTACATCTATCCTAAATGCCAATCTTGAAACACATGAAACACTGTGAATTTATGTACTGAAGGTAGTACAGAGATGAACGTAATCCAGCACCTAAGCGCCCATTTATCACAATAAGCGGAGTGAGAAAAAAATAAACCATCCGGAAAAGTCAATTAAAGAATCAAGAAAACCTTTACATTGACAATGTGTTTTTTAATCTTCAGTGTGTTGGCGATTAAGCTAAACACAATGATCACAAAATGATCTATTGGCTTTGTGCATGAATGATTAAGCCTGTGAGAGAATGTGAAAGATGAAATATGATAGAGAATGAGTTAAGGACTGTTCGCTTTCTATATAAGGGGCTACCGGAGGAGTTATGGGCTCTTTAGTCCAAATAGACTTGACCCTCCCTTCGCCAGCAATACATTGTTCCTTGAACCTCCAAAATGATTGGGAACAACAATTATGCAACTGATGCCTTCTGTTCAGGTTTGTGCTTGGCAAAGATGTACAGATAGCCATAGTTTTTTACAATCCTGACATACATGACTTAACCTCTGCGTTCTCATCATAAACATCACACTCTACTGTTATGGTGGCCATTTCAGTAGATTTATTCACTGCAACAAACACTGTTGTGGAAACACAATAAGCATTGAAACTGAATAAACACTTACTGTATTACTTCAAAAACTAAGTTACTCCTCTAGTGAACTAGTATTCACATGAAATGAAACAATAAAACATTGAGAACATTCAACAAAGTGCACTGGGTAAAAACAAATTCAACACATGAACTGGTTGCTATGGACTCGTCAATAGGCTTCCTCAGTCAATGTATATTTTAGTACATAGGTAAAGCTGCCAAAGTTGAAGATTATACAAAACCCATCATCCAACATAATCCACTGTTTGCCTGTTTGTCTATACATTAAAACCGGTATCCCATATTTGGGAACCATTCTTTTTCGATTGTTTGTCTCTCTAAAAATGACGCAAATAGTTTGAATGGCTTGGGTCCACAAGGTACCAGCAACTTCTCCAACAATTACTGGACTCCTCATAATTTTGGAGCATCAATAAAAAAAATCTATTTTCTTTAATGATTCCTCATCCGACAGAGTCTGGAGTGAAACTCCTAGGTTTTTGTGCTTCTAGCTAGCGGTCCGTATTTTTGTCCTCAGCTCGTTGTGATCCATTTTGTGAATCTGTGTGCATTTAGAGCTTAAATAGGTTGTTGTTCACAATAGGCCTACCTGTGATTGTGTGGGTAGTGTCAGGTGTGGTACATCATGGGAATGGGGGATGGTGGGGTTGTTGTGGTAGACCCATCTTCTAATGACGGGAGATTTTGCTGTTTTCATGAATACAAAAGTTGGGTGACCA
>NC_045742.1:7982447-7983846 GCF_008692095.1 Etheostoma spectabile
CCCCCCCCCCCCCAAAGTAAAAAAGGTTTGTGTGTCCCTCCCCTTAACAAAGCATATAAAGTCATGAACCTCCCCTATTTTCCTCCGGTGGTCCATTCCTTAAATACCGAACGTTCAACTGCCATTACGGTAACCATCTATTTGTGAGTTACTCATAATTGTTTCCTATTTCCTTACTAATATACCAAGCATTTCCTTAAAAACGTATCCCTTAAGCCTTATCTATTGTTTCTTTAATTCACAAGCTCCTTATCAGCCACTGAGCAGCGCTGTTCATTTTCCCCCTTGGCCATCAGGTCACCAAGGAGGAGATTCTCATTTGTCTATCTCACGCTGCTGTCCAGGCCAATTATTCTCATCTAATGTGCGCTCTGGCAGGCAACTGCAGTGACGCCAGATGCTTCTACATAATCCCGCCGGCTCCCAGTTCCCAGTGTGGTTTTTGTAATATTAAACAGACTGCGTTCCTTAGTTGGCGCGGTGTTTCTTTTCAAAGGGAACCTCACTGCACTGGCATGAGATGTGACACAGCACGGGCAGTTGGCTGTTTTTTTTTTTGTGTGTCTGTGTGTGTGTGTGTGTGCGTGCGCAACTACAATCCACCACTCAATGCTTCCACCCTTCATCCACTCTGCTCATTGCTCATTGCCTCCTTCGCTGTGAAACCAAAGTAGCCTCAGTCCTAAACTGTAGCGTGATGCAGCTGGACCGCAGCATCACAGAGCAATTTAAGTGTCCCTGCGTCATGCAAGAAACAACATTTTTAATTCATTTAGTCTATGAGGAAAAGCAAACTCTTAGCCTGCACCCAATTTGTGGGCTGAAGAAAAGTGCAGTGTGAATAGAAATTCAAACTTTTCTAACAGGAAATCCAAATGGTACTGTCTATGTGCAGTGCATTTCAAAGGCTAGTGCAGACATTACACAAGTTGTTCCAAAGCACTGCATATGTTACCCAAAAAACTTCTTTTAATGCTTTTGGAGTTTGACACTAGCTTTGCCCAAAGGCTGAGGCACAATGACAGTCTCTGTCAGCCTCCTCTACTCATGAATCATCTTAACAGGCCAAACACTCAGCTCCACAACCCCTCCCACTAACACTCATTTAATGAAATCACTGGACTAACCTCTAATGAAGTACAAGTGTGACCTTATCCCTGCATGTACCAATAGCTGAGAAGATGGCACCTCCTACACCTCTATGCACATCATTTGACAAAATAATAGATCAAAACTCAGTGCAGGGCTTCGCAGATGTGAGAGTTGTCCCTGACATTCTTCCGTCAATGGAAAGTGTGGAGGTTGCATCGTTTCTGTATTAATTCGTTACTGTGTCTGTCTGTCTGTTTCTGTTTCTGTTTCTGTCTCACTCCATGGTTCTGCTCGAGGTTTCTGCCTC
>NC_045742.1:7983856-8005117 GCF_008692095.1 Etheostoma spectabile
GTTTTTCCTTGCCTCTGTCGCCTAGTGCTCGCTCTTGGTGGGAATTGTTTCTGTAAATAACATCAAAGAATACAGTCTAGACCTGCTCTTTTATGAAAAGCGCAATGAGATAACTGTTGTTATCTCAGCGCTATATAAATAAAATTGAACTAAAATTGAAGCAGGATATATAATTTAAATGAAACACCTTTCATAGTAGTAGGAAGGGATGATAGGTTTTTGGTTTAATGGCAAATGGTAAAGGGCCAGGTGAATAGGTACGCTGTCAGCCAGTCACATTGCAGGTCTAGTTGCTCTGAAGCTTTGCCATTCACAGGGAAGAATGATAACAAGAGCTCAGCAAATAGAAAGACCTTCTCGTCTTTGTATTTTTGTCTTTATGGTGCAGAGAGGCCTAATGTGAACCCAGAGCACCACAAATGCAGCTAAAGGTGTGTGGCTTTTATCTCATTTGTACAACAATGATATAAATAAATAATAAAACATGTTGATGGAGCCGTTTCCATGACGTCATGAATCTAATCATATTTCAGTGTTCATTCATTCATTATGTATCTCACGTTATGAACGGTCACATCATAAAATAAAATGAGATACAACAGTCTTTGCACTGTTAAAACATGAAATGCTAAAAAGAAAGTCGGGAAGCAGGCTGTGATGGAATTACATCACCTAATGTTGTCATGAGAGTCTTCAGTGATTTCATTGCTCGCTTTCCTTCTGCTTGTTTTGCAAAATACAGAGAATATACTCCATCTGTCACACATGTCTGTTCCCAAAAGCTTAAAACCCTGTGGCCCTGTCTCAACATGTCAACCACCAGCACTTTAGCCAGCAACAACTGGTCTTGCAGTTTCCTCTTATCTCTGTCATTTCCCATCACTGCAAAACATTCCAATACTACTCTGTTACTCAGTGCATGTACATTGCCTGGAAATACATGCATCTAAATTTCCCCTTCAAATAAAACTGACATTTTGATTTCCACTCACGTAACCATCAAGGGATGTTGTGACATTTTTATGTCTTTGTATCTATTCTCAAAGTGTTTTTCCTGAAGTGGCTTGCAAGTGCTTTTAGAATGCCCCCAATAAAACCATGGGTCACACCTTGCTGCAAGGGCATAGTTAGCTGTTTCTGTATGTAGAATGCTAATAAGGCCAACAGGACATTTTAGAAACAATAAAGGAAAGATATAAAAGCTTTTCTTTCCCGAAGTGTCACAGATGTCTGGTAATAAAAAAAAAGAAAATGTTATCCCAACAAACAAACTCAACAAAAAACATTCAGTGTGAAATGTCATCACCTGCAGAAAAAAAACAGATGTGTCCTGTCACGTGTATCTTTCAAGAGGACATCTTGAAAGATACACTTCAGCCTTTTTGGAGCCCTCACATTTGCAACCATCCATCTCCTGTAACTGGCAACTGTATAAAATAAATCTTGACATGTAGTCTGGGGATCAATCGCAAACTTGCGGTTGTTTTTAACAGTGCTGGGTCTTTGAGCACTGACTGATGGGGAAAATATGGCAGCCCCATTCGGATGACATCTCCAGCATCCCTAATTGGTTCACAGTACACGGAGGGAAAGGCCAAATTGTTGGGTGCATGTTGTATTTTGATAACTATAGGGTGCTGCAGCAGTGGTCTTTTGGAGAACCGGCAGTTGTTCCTGGGAATGTAAGGTCCTCAACTTTAGTGTAGTATTAATCATGGGTCAGGAAATCATTTAGAAAACAGCCCGGCAGAGGAGATCTCTCTGTTAAATATACTGTAGGTTGAATCATTTGACAGACGTCTCCCATTTCAGCCTTCATCTCCTCATTACGTTGAACATTTAACCACTCTATGTTACCACACTGAGATGAAAGGTTTTCACTCTGAACTTTAAAGTACTAGCCTGGTTGACACCAGAACTTTCTCAGTTTTAACAGAGAGTGGGTCTGGGGAAGGTTCATTCACTGCCCATTTTCAAAGGGGCGTCAGCAACGGACGCTTTTTAAATGCCTCTGGGTGGAATTACAGTAGATAGACCTAAAACCAATCTGAGCAATGAAAAAAAAACAACTTTCAAATTGCTGAAAGCAGACACGATAGCTGATTCGATTGAGTGATGTTCCAGACATTTCACAACGCCAGCCATCTTTGTTATGTTCAAAATCTGCTACAACGTTTCTGCGTTATCATCATCGTGTAAAGCCCGCCTCAACGGTTGTAATTGGTGTCTCGATTTGGAAAAATTGAAAATGGGCTTGAATGGACTCTTGGCCAGATGAACTTGCAGATCAAATCTCAAATTTCCCCAAAATTCATCACGGTTTTCCCAGGCTACCATAATACGCCATGCATTAAACATCCTTCCATAACACAAATATGTAAGTGTACAGTGCACAGCAATTCTACCTAACGGAAACCACAGGCAAAGTAGAAAACTATACCTGAGTGTACTAAACTACTTGAAAGTTCAACATTTAGATTCTGTAGCATCAAGTTTAAATTGTATTGATTATGGCAAGTAACCTCCCCTGCCTCAATTGTACTCTTTATCATGTCACTCTCAAATGGCTGAGTAAACACCATTAGACTGAGACTTTATGCACGAGCTGGCACATCTGGGCCAGTGGCTGTGTGTGAGCTACTTTCCTGTCATAGCATATCTCCTACAATGCACACACACACACACACACACAAACACGCACACACACACACACACACACACACATAGGGTGGCAGTGTTGAAGATACACCCAGGGTCCAGGACTGATGAGGTCTGACAAGCCTCTCACAGCTGATGCTATTACTCACAGAGGTCCAACTCCGCCAGCGGCCATAAGGGAAATGCATCCTTAATAGAAAGCAAGGCCAAAAGTCACGGATTCGTGTGTCATCCAGTTAATTGGCAGTGTGTTTTGCTAACCCTGGAGGAATACTTTGTGGGTCTCTAATGATGAATTCAAACTAAGGGGAAGGAAGCTCACTCTTTTTTTTTTTTGCCGTAAGAGCACAAATAAAAGTGTTAAATAAAGTTCCATGGAACGAAATACATGATGTTTTTATGTCTAAAAACAAAAGATGCTCCAAGCCCAAACAGTCAAATGTAATGTATTGGGATGAAACCAAATCCTCCAATTCAACAGCCGTGTCCTCAACATGTAATCTAATGGAAAGGGGTTTGGTCATGTAAACGAATCACCGAAATTAAAGTGGAAAGCTTCACATATGGTGATTAAGGTGAAATTGCCAAAACTTAATGTGTACAAGCCACAGCAGCCATTTAGTCATAGCAGGAAAAGTACAGGTGTCATTTTTCATTCAGTTCCAGGACCCACGCTCTGTGCATCCTGGCTCATTGACGTGGCTTACTCGGAATAGAGGCATTGTTAATATTATTGATATATATATCTATATATATATATTTGTTACATCTGTGAATTTCCTGATCATTAAAACTGTGGAGGGAAAAGCCTATCCATATATTACTGCTGTTGGGCAGACACCTTGTGTCTCCATATTCATAATTTTTATTTTTTTATGAATCAATGCTATTGGTCATGCTTGACGTCTGTGGGTTTACAAATATTTAAACAGTGACACTGTGATTTTGTTTGACTTCTGAGATAAATATATAAAATCTTTTCAAATTTGCCTTTTTTTTGTACAAAAAGTTGTACAAATTTTGTTAAATTGTGAAATACATTGTTTTTATCGGCCTTAATTCAAGGGCCTGCAAAATATAGGACTGATTACGCTTTTGGAATTGGATACTGTCATGGCAGGTGACTGACGACTGCAGGTGATCCTCTGTGGTAAAGTGCATTCTCCCAGGGGTCTGTGGGTAATCATTCACTTAGAGCCCCATGTGGTGGCCAGGGGACCTCAATCCCAACAATCCTCTGATACTGACAGATGTCCAGCAGACCCAACCCCCTTGTAGGCTACATGGAGCTGACAAGTGTAATCCTGTTTTCTTCTTAAAATCAAAAATACATGCAGATATTTCTTTTTTTAATTGGACATGTTATATGTTTTCTGTTAAATTACGATATGCTTTGCTGTTAATTAACCACATTGTTCAAATGCTAAACAACGATTCACATTTTGTGTAAAGGCCTTTTGTTAGTGTTGATAACATGCTGTGTTAACTACTGAAATGAGAACAGTACTGACTGATTAGGTGATTTTATTCAAAGCAATGCAAGGGGAATGGCCAAAGTCAATGAAAAAAGCTTGGATTTTGCATGTGAAACACAATAAGGAGAGATGAATTTTACTGACTTTTGCGATCAAGTTTTAGTTTCACTTTTGCATCACTCTGCATTTATAGTTCACACGAACACAAAAAAACATTAGTATCATTTTGCAATACCTACACATTTTGTCCTAGCAATATCCCTTTTTTCTAGTGACCTTTACTCAGCCAGTCAGAGAGAAAAAAAGAGAGAAAGAAAGAGAGTGAGAGCGAGAGAGAGAAAGTTGGTGCTTTATGTTAGGGTTTACATCTGAGTATTAGCCAAACACAAGGGCTCTCTGTCATATGCCAGACAGAGATTGATGGTTTCTAATCCCACTTTGTGTTTCTTTCTGAGGGTGACAAGGTACCGTGTGTAAACAAGACTTTTCCATAGTGTTATTTTAGAGTTGCGTGTAAGGGTATTTTAAGCTTCATGGATGCCCTATTGATTTCTATCCTGTAAACAGATCCAGTGGGGGTGGGGGTGGGGGGGGACAACACAAAATCAAGAAAAGAGTTATGCACAATATCATCGCATTTGTTTCCCTTTTTTCAAGTGAATTTCTTAAACGTATATTACAAAGCTTTAAAGAGATTAGTAGAACTAATCTTTGCTGTTATCTAAATTCTCTGAAGTGACAAAATGCCCTAAAGTTAAAATATTTGCATGAAAATTACAAGAAAAAAAGATGGTACACAAAGTTAAGAAGGTTACTAAGACGAATTGTTTCTAATTGCAGTATGTCCTTGAATAAATTGTGATGTTGAAGCACGAATAAAATGTCTAGATGAATATTTAATATTCTTTGAAGACCCCTTTCTTTGACAGAATGTTGTTTTCACAGGAAGGGTAAAATATACGTGCAGGATTGTGTGAAAGGTCTCGGAGGTTGCTTTGCATTTCAAGAGTTGAGCATAACATCATGGATCAAGCGCCGGAGGCACAGGAGACTCTGACCATCAAATTATTTTCTTTGCTACAAGCCTGGACTTGCCCCATTGCCTCATTTTTAGTCACACGCACTAATGGGCCGAGTCAAATGGTTTACGCATCCTGTTTTCTTTATTCGACACTGTTTGAAATAAGGGTCACAGACCACATGTGAGGCACAACACTGGTCCCAGTCAGCAGTCCTCTAAATGTCCCATTCATGTCAAGGCACTGCTGGGCCAGTTCTTAAAAATCTAGTCGACTGATGTGGTCACTGGGAAAGAAAAAAACACAACTGACGGGGTCATTTTACACTCCCTTAGCGAAGGTGCACACATTTAGGAAAGCAGCCTTGGCTGATGACATGGGGCGTCTTCTTTCCTGCAGACTTTCCACTCATTCAGCTTCTGGAAAATCTCTACACAACATCGCTTCTCTTGTAATGTGTTACGTGTATTTTTGTTTTTTTATCTGGTCCTTGAATCTGTGAAATAAAGTTGAGATTATACAAGGTACCGGTGAACACCCAACATCAGTGCTGATAGCATCAGCGCAGTACTAGTCTGAAGCAAATGTTTGTCTTTCTTCAAATCATTTGAGCACACTGCACAACTAGAAATTAGAGGCAGCTAAATATCCTGTTTGATTTAGTGAGACACAAACCAAAGGCGAGCTCTGAATAAATCAGCCTCTCTGTGTTTCACTCTCTCTGTTAACAATGTGTACAAGAATTTCAAATTAAGTCCTGAGTGAAGCTAAAATAAACTCTCCCTTCGCATAACCTTATAAACATATACTGGCCGGTCTCCTTTTAAGGAAGAAAAAACAATAGTTGAACATACCACCATTTCTGAAACATAACGGTGGGCAACATGTACTTTGAAGGGAGTCCAAAGACAACATTAGATGCCAAGTGTTTTTCTCTCCAGCCAATCTCTTAAACTAACTAAGCCTCTTTACATTTATAAACTCATAGTGCCACACTTTGCTTGCTTGCTTACATTTTTCCCTGTTCAGTGTATATTTTGTGGTAGCATTTTCTTCCACAAATGCCCAGTCTGATCCAAAGGGGGTGCACTTAACTTTGATCACCAGCTGTGTTTCTCTAAGCAGAACGTCAGGGGAGCTTGGTACACATCTTCAGCTGTTATTCCTTGAAGGCTGAGGAGTGTCTGAGGTAAACCAAATTACCTGACACTCATCATAGGTTATAGGCAACGTGGTACATTTTTGAATGTCTTGATATCTAAATTTTTGTAGACGTTTTGTTGTACTTACTGGTTTATCCTATGCTTCATAGGATTTTGCTTGTTACCCTACAAAAGGTAAGTCAAAGTCATACTTATCTTTGGTAAATAACTGTTAAGTTATACCAAGATCAGTGTATAGATACTTTGAATTTACTTTAGGATTGGGAAGTATGGGATTGGTTGCCTTCTGATTTGAACCGAAACAGAAAGGCCGGGCTCTCTCTCCTTCTAATAAGAGACCTCAAATAGACCACAAATTAAATGTTTTTTAACTAACGACCGTGCCATGACACACCATGCCAGATTGCTGATACTGACCATATTTGACAGACTTGGTATTGATTTTGATGTAGTCTCACTTTGCCAGATCTTCCTCCACAGCGCGGCAGAGGAGGGTCTGACTAGTCCACACAGCGTTACGGGATGGGAGAAAGACCTGCTCGTTTTTTTTCACATTTCTTTAAACCAATCACTATCGTCACGGGCAGAGCTAAGCACCGGCCAAGAGCCGCTGCAAAATAGCCTCGGGAAGGAACTTGTTTTGATGGAATGTGTACGTTCAAAGGTTGTTTTAGTCATGCGAGAACAAACTGGATTGGACAGATAGTGAAGCTAGCTGTCTCAAATTACCATTCAGGAACGTCAAGGTATAAATTCATTTTGATGCAACCTATCCACAATACATACAGAACATTATAAAATGTAGTGTTTCTGCAATTCAGTTGCATCCATTTAGTCACAGCAGGCCGGCGGACAAATGTAACAGGTTATACGCGAATATATAATATTGACTTACACCTTCCAGTGGATTTTTTAGTGTGGACAAAGTCAAAGATTGACTAGTGACTGACAACCACTGCATGTGTGAATATGAGTCATGTGGTTACCACTGTGCTTCAAGTTGAGGCAAAACAAGGCTGCCTTGAAATGGGACAGGCCTTATTGAGTTGTTGTGATGTCTTCATTCTGGAAAAGCAGACTTTGGAAGATCCAGTCCCTGAACTGGGACACAGCTATTGTTTAAGTGAACGCTTTTTCCATCAAATGCAACTGAGATTTCTGAGTGTTTGCTATACATGTCTGCACACTCCCTGGTACCAGGTGTAGAAAATCCATCTTGTTCCAAATTGCTGCCAAGATCTCTGGAAAACTGTAGAAATTAAGGCTGCACAATGAATACATTGAATTAAATTAATAGCAGCATGGATAGCTTTTTTCTAAGTTTGTATGCAAGTGGAAGCACCAGAGACACAAAGCAACACCCCAAATCCCAGAAAAAAATGATAGTTTCATAACATGGGCACTTTCACTAAAAATCTCTTCTTGCTTTGTTTGAAATGCTGAAATAAAAAAATCATGTCCACAGTTCACTGCAATTCATGTTGCAATTACTGAAACAATTGCATCACGTTTTTTGTCGGTAATGTTGGGCGGCCGTAGAGAGGATAACCTTGGTCAATTACTGCTGTGCTTTGTTGCAGGCGATCTTCTACTTTCCAGCGAAGATATTTGTGATGACGTGTGGAGAGATTTGCTATCAGGATTTCAATACATGCATTTGCTTTGGTTTTCCAGTTCTCTTTTTCTCTTTGGACTATCTGGCATTCAGTGCACTGCACGGTTTTCATACTGTATCAACTGCTGCAGCTTTCCTAATAAAAATGTCTTTGAAGTCTGTCTCAGATAAGATCAAACATTCTAATATAAAACTGTTACAGAATTATTAAATGCCGAACGTATCAACAACAAAAAGATTCCTATCCCTCTTTGTCGGTAAAGGCATCAAAGGCTTCTGAGTCCCCCAGGTATTGGCTTGAATAGGTTAAAGTAGCATGACAGGACTTGTGCATTAGTGATGTACCACTGCTCTCTGAAAAAAGTCACATGTACATGTACTTTTTACACACAGAAAGAGTTTCAAGGTAGTGGCAGTGCACAGCAGTGTAACATTGACATTAGTCAACAAGTTGGAAGAGCTTGAGGTTAATGAATGCCACAAAAACAAAACTGGCAATTTGTTCAGAAATGCTTTAGTGCTTTTATTTCTGTAGCGACAAAACATTTTCTGTGTACTGAGCCACCCAGCATCCCATAGAAACATTCAACAAGGGATCAACATTGTTATCAAGCTCTGGATAATGGCATGGCAAATAAAAAATGGATTTTCTAGCAATGGGAGTCTGTAATCCCTTTTTTCCCAGTGGCATAACGATTCTTAATAGTGATAAAAAGTTGTATATTGGCATTGGCAGATCCTTTAAACAGGGTCTTAGCCTTCTGTTACTTATATTGACTTCAATTTACATCTAACTATGATTTTTGCCCAACTTGCACACTGTACATGCACAGCACTACATGAAGTTGACGGGGTGTAAAGGCTGTTTTCATCCGAAAGCACAGTGTGCCAAGTGACTGCAGCTTAAATGAGGCTGTTTTTATTGGCTCCTTAGTGCTTGGCTCATGGAGAGTTTAGCTTGAGCAGGCATAGCCCGCAGTGTCTTAAATAGCTTGTGAGGTCCTGACTTTGCTTTTAACTTCACCAGTGAGTGAGTCGCTTTGTAATTATTTTAACCACAAAACAATTATTTACATTCCATTTAATTGATAAAAGCTTCACCTCCACATGTGTTTGGGTTTTTTACAACATTGCATGTTGCACGAGGTGTTAGTTCATACCTCTGAATCCTCGTAAATGCTCTACTGAATATTACTGTGGCAAACTTTTCATTTAAGACCCAGGCTCGGCTACCATTTACAACGCAATGCCTCCGTGTAAGAAGCCTGTATTAAATGAGAAAATAACTTTACAGTAGTGTACTGGAAGTCAGATGCTGCTGCTTTATGTTTAAAATATGTGAGTGGAGCACTTACAGTACAGAAAGACCAAATAGAAAAGCCCCTTAGGCATTTCTGTATTTCTATAGGCATTTAGGTATTGATATTGATATCCAACCGTTTCACCTTGTCAATGCATGACACTTTGGTCTGAATGATTATCTAAGATTAATTATGTCTCTGTAGTTTGTGGATATCTCAGTCCTACTCCACATGTACACATAATCTCAACCATTGAGAACATTGTTTGTGTACATAGAGTTTACTGAAGAAAAAAAACAACTCAGTTTAGCAGTTGGTATATCTGGTTGCTGCCATCTCGCCACTCAAAAAGACTTTGTGTACAAAAACAATGTTGTCAATGCTCGAGTTCATGTGTAGAGCCCCTGGTGATACTTGGAGCAAACTTTCATGTTGTGTCGAGCCTTCTTAGTGTTTTAAAACCAGCGAGTTTGATGCTATCATAGTAGTGCCCCTAGCAGTCCCATTCAAAAGGCCATTTGACCAAAAAACAAAAATACAGTCAATCTTAAAAGTGGCGCTTCTGTCCTTATTTTGCTTTTAACCTAAACGAAAGTTTGACTCGGCTACATTCACAAAATCTCCCTAGGTCGCAATTTGACGAGAGTTACGGTTTAATATCGTTGGAGAGTAATGTACATTTATGTATAAACCATAGACTGTAAAAATAATGAACAGCATCAGTGACATCACCCATTGTAAGTAAGTAAGTAAGTAAGTAAAAGTTTATTTATATAGCACCTTTCACAGGTATAGGGCCACAAAGTGCTTCACAACAAAAACATTAATATCATAAAATGCACACAATAAAAACACAATAAAAGACAGTACATGATCATATCAACCCACAAGTAGCTAATTGAAAGCCTGAACAAATAAATGAGTCTTTAGTCTGCATTTGAAGGCATCAACAGAATCAGAAGAGCGCATAGACGGTGGAAGGTCATTCCACAACCTGGGGGCAACAGCCTGAAAAGATCGGTCACCTCTAGTGCGGTAGCGAGTGCGTGGAACCGTCAGCAGGTTCTGATCCACAGACCTCAGAGCACGCACAGGGGTATACCGCTGAATCAGGTCACTAATATAGAGGGGAGCCTGGCCATGTAATGTAGTCCTGGTTCATGGACTGCTGTTTTGAAGTCAGGAGTCAGAAGTCAGGAGTTTGCATTTTGGCCGTTGCCATCTTTGTATTTTGGAGCCAGAAGTGACCATATTTGGACAAAAGGGCCAGGCCGGGGATTATGACGCGTCCACTGTCAAGTTTATTAAAGTGTGTAACAAACCATTTGTTAAAATGGTTCGGCTTATAAATGCTAAATAGAGGGAGTTGACAAAGTAAGATGGGCCTAAAACCACACATGCACATGCTTCCTCTCTCTGTTTTGTATTTGGCAACACTACAGTGTTATTGATTAGCTAATCCTAGATGAATCTTAAATGTGAGTCCATGAGTCATATCCATGTGAAAATCAACAAACAAGTATTAATACCTTTTTATACATTTATACCAAGGTTACACCTACTAGATTATTAGATTTTATTTTGTAGCCAACTACATCAGGGTGATGAGGCACTTTTTCCTGTGGTAAATATGTC
This sequence comes from Etheostoma spectabile, assembly GCF_008692095.1. Classification (NCBI taxonomy): domain Eukaryota; kingdom Metazoa; phylum Chordata; class Actinopteri; order Perciformes; family Percidae; genus Etheostoma; species Etheostoma spectabile. The sequence goes on from NC_045742.1 coordinate 7,994,723, forward strand.
ATTGTTTGGTTAATTGTTGAACCATCTAGCATTGCAAAGGAAATCCTGTGTGTGGTGAGACTGATAAAAGAGCAGAGTTGATATAAAAATGAACTCTGTGGGAGGAAGCATGCAGGCATTGGTGGTCTGCCACAACTGGCACCGACTCAGAGTGTTTCCACTAGAGATGCCAAATGCAGGCTGTGCCAAGAGAGAGATGGATCAAGGCGACGGGCCGTGGTATTCCCATGTCTCTGATCCCAGAAGGTAGACTTTGCAGGGGAACCTGGGAAAATCCGGAGGTGGGAACAGTTTCTGATTTACTTTCTGAGCAGAGCTTCGACTCAAACCTCTGCGGTGCGTTTCCATTTAGATCAAAGGGCCCAACCCCAATTCCAAGCATGCAAACACAGTGAAACATCTGCAGGAGAATCCATGATATTTCCCCTGAGGATTTTCCAAATGGACATATTAAAACAAACTTCTCCATGCTACCGGCCCCACCCCTGACCACTGGGGCTCTGACCACTCTGTGTCCACATCTGTGCTGCTTTTAGAGGAAAATAACCAAGACTGGTCTTCCTAATCGTGAGAACATGAGCACAAACCTTTTAAGTCTTTTGGATCTTTTTTGTTCACTCCATCTAAAATACAGCAGATAAATACTGCCACTCATTGATATATAGCAATGACAGGATGGAAAAAGTACTTTCTTCCACTGAGCATTACAAAAACTTGTTTCTAATGCATATTAACTGCCATTTTTTTTACATGCTTGAGGGATGAGCTACGTTACGCTGCAATGTGTCAAAAGGGTATGAACTAGACATCCAAACCAACCAATCTGCACACAAAATATCTCCTACTGTCTCATCCTTCTGGCAGATTTCATTACACATGTATTCAGAAAAGCTTATATCACTAAATATGAGACTGAATCCTTTTTAATGGACATTTTGCTTTGTGTAACCCCCTTGATTACAGTCATACTTACCTCATCCACTTGACAAGACTGAGGAGTTTATCTCATACCTGTACTTTCAGAGGGTCAACACTCAACAACAAAAACCCTTAACGTGCTGTTGTCATTCACTGTGTGTCTTAGTCTTGTGTAAGTTGATTTCTAACTAACAAAATAATATCAGATATGCATAGTTACAAACGACTGGCAGGGATGGTGCAACAGCCTGCTTGTCTGGTAAAAAGACCCTCACTAGCTTTCTTGGAGATAGCGTTGCCATGGAAATAGGCCTCCCGGCTGGCACACAGGAGAGCATGCCCCTAAAAGCAGTGTTACTGTATGCAAACGTTTTCCTCAGGCAATACAGAAATGGGACTGAAAAGCTGCCTTAGGGCATGGTGGTTGAAAAAGGGTCAAAATGCCATCATGAAGGGAAGGATTTATGTGTGAATGCTTCATATGCTGACAGAAGTGAATAGGAAATTATGTAATTTTATTTTTCTCTCTTTCTCTCTCTCTCTCTCACACACACACACATACACACACACAGGGCAACAAAGAAGAGACAAAAATCCATCTATCATTAAAAAAGAAAACTAGAGAATGCATCTCCTGAAGGTAATGCAGAATGATTGCAGGAAGCTAAAGTGCATTGTTTGAAAAACATCAGACAATATCAGAGTCAGCTATACATTTGGATGCCTCTTTAGTTCCTTTGAAATTTATAGAGTAAAATGTTTGTCCCATCACTTAGTCACATTGTGTTTGAGCGGAGGATTGACTATTTTTTTTTTTTTTTTATTGTGTGAAGGTACTTTTTTAAAAGCCGAAAAGTCAGAGGGGTAACAATAAGGAATGACATCACAAAGTACCTGTGATTACGAACAACCGGCTGGAATACTGTGAGAAAGTAACAGAGATGTATAGTAACGAAGTAGAACTACATCACTGCTGTACTTAACTACTAAAAAGCTGTATCTGTACTCTCCGTGAGTTTGGTGCGACTGGCAATTTTGACCAATCAACGCATTTTTTACGCAAATTTCACCAATAACAGGAGTTTCCCGTGATTTCAAGATTTTCACTTCCTGTCTGCTCTCTGCAGGGGGCGGGGCTGCTGCTCATTTCCCCCCGCAACTGACGGGCACACAAACACCCACACACACACACACACACACCATGCGTTCATGGGCATCAGAAAAACATTTTCCAGTGAAAATCTCATTTTTCACGTTACTTCCTGTGGGAATCAGAGGTGGGAAAGACGGGGTAGATTTTGCTAACAGAGTTTCCCAGTTGGTGACATGTTGTTGACAACTGACATTTGATGTAGGTGACTTTGGTTCACTGAAAATGTTTTAGTGAAAATAAACTGTTTATTGTGGACAAATGCCTTTACCAAGTAACATACACAGACGTATCATGTTTCAAACTTTTCATGAACAGGCCTACGTAAAAAAACAATAACACCGTATCCGTGTCCTTTCCCGTTCGTTGTGCTGCAGATAACACAAACAAACACCTGTCGATGTGCTAAGTATGCTATCATAAGAAAACAGCAGCCCATTTTTGTTATTGTGGCCTCCATGTTTTTACACACCTGATGCTCTAGGCTATGCCCAACAGTTTGTAACAGTCATGCAACAAGTTGTTATGCCAAATTCCAACATAACAGAAGAACACACATCATGTGAACGCTGGCAGCTGGAAAAACAATGTAATCCACCACGTTGGTGTGTTCATGCCACATGGGAATATGAGGGACCGCCCCTCATATTCCCATGTGGCATGAACGCACCAACGTGATGGATGCAGGAAAAAACGGAGATAAGACTGACAAGATAACCTAAAATGAGGAAAGCTACGCTCAACAAGCCACTGACACATATGTTAAAATTTGATTGATTCTATAATTTTTTTTTTTTCTTAAATCTACCAGCCATTTTCATATTATACCAACATTTGCAGCATCCAGAGCCTTTTTGGTTAATAGTTTTCCCAAAAACAAGTTTTATTTTTATTTACGTACAAATACTTTAGTACGAATACTTTAGTACGTCCACTTAAGTGTTGTGCTTAAAGAGCAGTTCAACTTCTACTCAAGTTACTTTTTTGATGGAGCACTTTTATTCAAGTCTGGGTTTCTAGTACTTTATACATGTCTGGAAAGTACACAATGTAAAAAATGTTAAAGTTGTTATGTGTGGTATGAATGAGTGAATAGATTGAAAGAAAAAACAAAAAACAAAAAAAATCAACTGATTTCACATGTTGTGTGTTTGACAGATTCCTTTCATGAATTTCACATTGTGGTGGAAATTTAAAATGACTGGGTTTGCATCTTTGAGACTGAAGCTCTAGTCTGACACACAACCGGTTGCCGAGCAACCACACTGCCAGCTCCTGGAAGTGAAAGTCTCTAGAGCTTACCCTTCATGCACCAGGTTTCACCAGGAAGCCATCCAAACACAAGTCAGACATTTAATTTAAAAAAATTGGTGTCAGTCTGGATTTTAAAATGGCAATTAAGAGAAGACACACGTAGATACACACATTTAGCCAGTTATATGATTGCATTATATAGGTTCAACAGAAAGTACACTTTATATTGTAGATTATTCATATTACCAGTCAGAGGAATTTATCTTTGACGACAGATTGTATTAGCTGTGACAGCATAGAAAGTTAAAGAAAAGAATAGACTCACGTTTTCCCTTGGTAGCACTTACGCTTAAGAAAAGCTAAGACAAGAAACTTTTATTGTCATTATACTGCTGTGTAAGACAACATCGATATTAAACAACAATCATTAATATCAAAAACACTATTAAAAAAAGTTGAGCAGTGCTCAGTGTCAGGTAAACAATGAACAATGGCGGCAATTGTGTGTATGTGTTGTGTTGGGTTCATGGGTGGGGGGTTGGTGGGGGGGTTGGGTGTCAGGCCAATTTGACATCTTTGAGGAAGAAGCTGTTTTTCATTCTTTTGGTGTGTGCATGTATGGTTGTGTATCGCCTGACAGAGGGGAGTAGTTTGAAGATGTCGGAGGCCCTGCCCCACATCAGCCTGAAAGATGTCCTTGACTGCATTCAGCTGTGTCCCAATGATGTTTCTTAGACCAGAGATCTTCAACAGGGGGGCCGGGACCCCCAGGGGATCCTCTGAGTAAATGCAGTGGGGGCCTCCAAATTACTGTTCATTTTTTAAGTTTTTTTTATTTTTTATTAAAAAGTCCCAACATGTATCCAACATGTTATTAGCAAATATAAATCCCCACTGATGACAAGCTGTCTGGCCTATATGTAAGGTAGTCAGTAGACCATACACAGATACAGTTCTGGGAATCCTGAGAATTTACTGTGCCACATATATGATTAACATTAAAACATGATTTACCAAATGATTTACATTTTTTTTTAAAGCTTAGTATGCCATGCATAACAGGAATGCTCCGTCTCTTTTAAAGTTAAGGGGTCTTTTGCTTGAAAAACGTTGAAGACCCCTGTCTTAGACTACATGACTCGACTTCATGGTGCGTCCATGCACAGTCTTGGCTCTGTAAATGGGAAACAAACAACAACACTATTCTATTCACGCTCGTGCACAGGACAGGGGAGAGGCCATGGATGTATGAAGAGAAAGGCAGTGGGAGCGAGAGGGTCAGTAACTCTGGTACAACTTTCTGAAGGAGCACTGACTGGACGTGTGTCTATATTTGTCTGTTCAAATATAAAAAAACTCATGTAAGTTTAAATCATTTTTTATAAAATCTTTCACTCTTGAAATAACAGCACAAGGGAATGTATGTCTTTATAGATTCCACGTTGTACCTTTGAGAAATGTCCATTCTTTCTAGAGCGTCTAACAAACATTGTGTAGTTTCAGTTAGCGATCTCTAAAAGGATGAATTAGGATTATCTGCAAAAACCTGAAGAGCTCTGACAGAGTATCCACATCTATTTAATTAGTGGATGTTGTTGTATCAATACTATAATACATATTACATGTGCTATATATGATAATAAAACACATCATTACGGTCTAAAAAGGTCTTAAGATATTCGCACAAACAAACATTCATGGTGCAAATGTATGTATGTATGTATGTTTCCACTCAGGTGTGGACTTAATTGGATAGTTTATGCTTCAGACATGAAATGTGTTATACAATTAACTTTTAAGGACTTATTGAGCTGAGATATGTATACATTGATCCCAGCTCCATGTCCTCTGAACAGCAATACATCTACTGCATATATTTCAGTTTCAAACTACCCAGTGATTGGTCACACACAACAGCTTATTTTAAAGTTTTTACTACGACAGACGACCCTAAATTGACTTGCCATTTTCCTTTAATTCATTAGCGCTTTTCCTTTAATATGAAGCCATTGCTCAGAGATAATCACATCCAGCTGCAAATTTAGTTTACAATATGAGGTTTTCTTTCTTCGGCACTTAACAGCTCTGACATTATACACTGTGCCTGTGGGTGAGTGTTGAAACCTGGAATATCTGTCCATTAAAATGCCTAGATATACGTATTTCAGGCCTCGTTAAAGATTTGCTGTCTGGTGTGGAGATGAATTACACCCGCCTCTTCTTCGTGTTTTTCGCTTTCTCTCTTTGTAATCATGCTCTTTAAAAGGTTTGAGTATGAAAGTGGATTGATGGTTCGAAGGGTTTCAGGATGCTAAATAAATTCTCTCTGGCTCCACAGAGTTAATTAACATTGTTTCCCCAACTTGTTTACCAATCAGTAGCCTTGTCTCCATGCTTCTACTCAACACATCATGAAACATCATGACACAGTTTGGCCTAAATGTGATCATACGTCCACACAGGTTCACAAAGGTTTCTTTTCAAAACAGAAGCTAAATCAAACTTTATCCTATCACATATAGTATAAATCCATATGTGGTTGATGTATGGCCTTTGAAGTACAAATTATTTTCCAACTAGTAGGAAACGATTTAAACCTAAACTTTAACTGCCCTACATGAATATATTGGAACTTACTTTACTTAGTTACCCAATTAGTGGAAAGTAATTTTTTACGTTACTCTATACAGGCATCTCTGTCAGAGCAGGCGTCTCTGTCAGAGACTGAAGTTGAATATACAAAAACTATCTTTGACCATAAAGCCAATCAATGGTTTATCAAGTGTCTGAACTACACCGCAGACTGAATTCTCTACTCACAGCGTGACGGCTGATTCCACATGATCCAGAACTACGTTACTTTTACCTGAAAAAGTAGTTACAAAGTGCACTTGGTCACGGCCACACCCCCAGCCCTCCTCTTGCCCCTCCTCGCCACCTCAATAGCTACAGACTCAGAAATGGCACATACTAAGTAAAGCTCATTGTGAGACTGGCTCTACTGGCTGTCATTCAGGACCAAGGCTGAATTTAATGAAAGAGACTTTAGATACAGTATTAGGGACCACTAAGGTCTATATAAAAGCATCCAAAGAGCACCATGTCATGGGACCTTTAAGTCTTTTTTGACTAAGGTAGCCCCTTAAATTAAAAAAAAGACAGTCCATAAACGTCACGTGGATAAAAATGAAATGGATAAACCTATCTGTGAATGGATATATTTTAATCAGCACCTGTGTTAAACTACAACTTACATAATACCACTACACGACATCATCAAAAGTCTGTATTTGCATCCATTGTTTTTATTGAGAGACCCCTGGCAGCCAAAAATTACATATTGTAACCCTAACCCTTAAATAAGAGTAACGGAAATAAAGGTGTGAGATAACTGAACAAATAGTGAGGGGGAGCACTGTGAATAACGGCATTTTAGAAATTACATAGATAGGCTACAAATAACAAATGATAAATGACTGTGGGAGAAAGACTCAGATGAAGTTCCTCCATCTGTGTTGGTGGCTGGAGTTGCACTGGGAAAGCACCTGTGTGAGACAGAGCCCATTATAGAGCCGTTACAAGGCCATTTCCACAGAGGGAGGACCACAAGTGACCAATTACATAATTAGAGCATCCTTTTTCTTCATGTCTTCGCTGCTTCTCCTATTCTTCTTGCTTCTCCTATTCTATCTCTAGCTCAGAACAGAAATTTTACAGATGGAAAATTAAATCTGTAACCGTTGTATAGGCCCAGCTGGATGCACAGGGAAAAAAACAAGGTTAAGGGCAGGAGGAGTATGCCAGTTGTTTTTGTCAGCATGCCACAGGACATGTTTACTCTCTTAACCCAAGTCATTACCACTGCAGACTGTGGAGAATAATTATGTCTGGATGCATCTGACTTGTAGCATCCACTTAAAACTGGCCATTTGTGGAACTAAATAACACTTTTCACTTAATTTAAAGCACATTTGTATCTATTTTAGTTTTTGTTGTGATTCAGAAACACTACATATTTATCTTATGTTGTGTCACAGTATGTTTACAGTGTGTTTAGATTTTATGCCAAAAGAGGAAATAGTACAACCTGGCTGTGGTGGTTAGAGTGGTGGTTGGACACTGGGACTTATTGTCCTATTCTTAACGAAAGTCAATGTTGGTTTCTTTCAAAAATGAAGGTAGTAGTTTGCAATTTGCCATAAATTCATTACCCATATTTAACTTTTGCAGAGCCATAGGGAGCTGAAGCCTATCCCAGCCCTTGTTGGGCAAAAGGCAAGGTTCATCCTGGACAGGTGTCTGTAACTGTGTCTTGGACTGCAAAACGACAATATGTCATTTTTACACAGTTGTACAGATTAAACAAACAAGATATGTCTTAATTAGTAAGGAATGCCATGTCTCAGTGGAAATGAAATTGCATTCACATAAAACTTTTTAAAGAGATCTGGACCATTTAAATTGACTAAATGGTCCAGATTACTATTAAACATAGGCTATGGGTGTGTAAAGCTTTCTTTACAACCAGGAAGCTTAAATCCACCAACGGTTAAAAAAAATTTGAAATTGAACATTAATTACACAGAAGCATTACACTATGAGAGACCACCTAGGAAATAATTCACACTTCTGTCTTACATACACTATCATAATCTAGCATCACCACGATACTCATATATACACAGTATTATAATCATTTTACATGTATGTATGAGAGGGTATGGTCGTGTGTATGTGTGTGTGTGTGTGTGTGTGTGTGTGTGTGTGTGTGTGTGTGTGTGTGTGTGTGTGTGTGTGTGTGACTATAGCATTAGTATGTGAGAGACTATAACATTATATGTGAGAGACTATAGCTGTGTGTGAGAGAGTATAGTAGTGTATATGAGAGTGTAGAGAGTATAGTAGTGTGTGTGTGTGTCTGTGTGTGTTTGTGTGTGTGAGAAAGTGTAGCATTGTATGTGAGAGTATAGTTGTGTATGTAAGAGAGTATAGTAGTGTGAGAGAGCATAGAAGTGTGAATGAGAGAGTATAGTTGAAAAGGAAGTTGGTTTGATCAATCAGCAAGACAGTTTAAATTCTCACTACCTCATTGGCTAAAGGGACTATTTAGAGTTATTATTATAATACGTTAGGTATTATTTTTGTTGAAAACAATGAACAGAGAGAGATGTTATGCTGCCAAAGCAATGATGCTCACTGAAACAGACCAATTAAAACTCACACTGACACTGAGCACACTAGCTTCCCCATGAGTTGTGAGAGGCGGTGTATGAAAGAATAATAGAAGATGAGACTTGTTTTCCCTCGTCTTTCCTTCCCTTTTGAGCACCCGTGACACCCAGTGATAAATAATAGAACTCAAATGCAGCCTAAGGCGCCAGAGAACAGAGCAGCTCCCAAAAAAAATCAAGGCCTCAGATCAAAGGATAAGCTGCAGAAATCTATGCACCGGGCAAAGTAATGGCCGTGTGCATGTGTGGGTGTGTGATTATCTCAGAACTGTACAAGTGAGCGAGAGAGAGAGAGAGAGAGAGAGAGAGAGATCATTTAAATGGTGGTGTTACAAAGCAAAAGCTAACCTGGGCTCAGGGAACAAAGAAGCACTGCTACTAAAGGCTAACCTGGAAAATATATTGTCTCCTCCCTGCGTGTTTGCATTTAAATGAGACCTGAGTTGGCGTAGAAGAGTGAATATCATTGTGCCAGGTTTCCACTTAAGTGGAAGGTGTTCTTTACCCTATGGGTTCCAAGCCGTCAGTTGGCTTGCCAAGGCTACTAGGTCATCAATGTGCTAAACAGACAAATAGGATGACATAACAAATATACAAGGACATCATCTGGTAGGAGGTTTTTCAGCTGGTGACTGGTTGTGAACGTCAGCTGGAAGTGTGCTATGTGTTGTCAAACCACAGATGGATCAGAACACAAAGCCAACTAGAAGTGCCCTTGTGAAAGTGAGAAATAAGTTGTGTATCTGCCCTGTGATTTGGATTTGCTTTACAAATTGCAATAGGTTTTCTCTTGGACCATGCTACATCCTTCCACCAAATTTCAGGGAAATTGGGCCAGTAGTTCCACAATCCTGCTGTCAGACAGACAAACAAACAGAACTTAAAGCCTAAACCCCTTGGCAGACGTAATAAATGATCATTAACTTGAGCCTGGAAACTACTATAGAAGAAAAAAAAAAAATCTGTAGAGGGATTTGCAGATTGTGCCTGGGGTTGAGAGAAAAGTGCCTGGAATAATGCACTAAATTCCTCTGGAATATTCCTTTTGCAGTATCTGCTTCAAAGGAATTTTTACAAAGAATAGGTGGGTGTCACAAACTCCATGAAATAATTATTCACAGCAGCGTGCATTGCTGATAACTGAGGAAAACATCAAATATGCACATTTGATCAAACTGATATCAAATGTAACACAAGCCCCTTTTTCAAGAACTGATCAGATTGAACGTTGATCTGGAAACTTCATGTCTTCAAACGCAGTCTCTAGTGCAGTACAAATTGCTCTAAACCACTGAACTGAGCTCCTGAAAGTGCAAAATAGGATTTATATTTAAATCAAATCAAAATTATGAAACAGTTAAGAAAACTGATCAGGCGGGCCGGCTCTGTGGTTGGCATGAAGCTGGACTCACTGGTGACGGTGGCAGAGAGGAGGACACTGGACAAACTGCTGGACATTACTGAAAATGCCAGCCACCCCCTGCACACCGTCATCAGCACCCAGAGGAGCCGGTTCAGTGGAAGGCTGCTCCTTCCCAAGTGTCGGACCAACAGACTCAAGGACTCCTTTGTCCCTCATGCCATCAGACTCTACAACTCCTCACTAGGGGGGAGGAGGAAATAGGGCAGAGAGGACAATACATACATACACACATACATACATACATAAATACAGAACACATACATACATACATACACACATGCAGACATGCATACAGAACACATACATACATACACATACACACCTGGACATACATTAATACCTGATCACTTGATCACTTTAACACTTCAACACTGCACACTGACACTTTGTTAATAATTTATGGTCTTTTTTGTCTTTAT
>NC_045742.1:8005127-8012611 GCF_008692095.1 Etheostoma spectabile
TTCTTATTGTTATTATTATTATTATTATTGTTACTGTTATTTTGTTGTCTTTATACTGTCTTTTTTATCTATTTTTCATTTTTATTTTTTTCTTGCTAAAACTGCTGTTGGAATTTTCAATTTCCCCGTAGGAGTCATCCCAAAAAGATCAATAAAGAGAAGTCTAAGTCTAAGTCTAAGAAATCTCAGAGAGGTGATTGAGACCAAAGCTTCAGTTCTGTTGTTGCTGCATGTCAGCACTTTCATTTATAAAGATGTGAATAGGTTTCTGCTCAGTTATTACCGGGACACTATTTATGTGCGTGGCTGAGCTCTGCAAATACATTCATTGAAATCACGAGGAGTACAGTAAATATAATTTGTCAAAGAGATTTAGATGTATCCAATAACAAGTTGCTCAAAGCTAATATCAAGTTGTAGGCACTGGATTTTGCTAAAGCAATGCCCTGCCTGGATAGTTTACTAAAATATACTAATGATAGTTGTCAGATTGACTGTAATGATACTGTGTTGCAGTGCAGTGTATATTTAGTAAAATCACAAAGCAGTTTAATTTGCTGTTACATGAGACAAACACATGGAGCCGGATGGGTCTGAAGGAATTTGGCTTCTAGACTGCTTTATGTATTTAGAATTAGCAAGTGTTATTGTGAAATATGTGTGATGTTGTGTTGGTTGCATTACATGCTACCAGCTGATGAGCCTCATGTAAGGCAATACCCAATATTATTTTTATTCATTAACATTTTACATTGTAAATTGAAGAAACTGTCACAACTATAGCATTAACCTCTCCAAATCGTCTTGTTTTCAGTTACTCATTCAGTGTCACTTGGCAAGGGTTGTTTGGAATGATAAACAAGGAGCTCTGCAAAATTATCTTCGTGACCAATTACAAAACAGTTTTGATAGGTTTCTCTGTCAGCTGATCGATTGAGAAAAAGTAAAATTAATAGATTTAATCAAGGGCAGTCTTTTGGCTGCATTTACTCTTTGCAGTCCACAAGTATTGTGATCTCCCTAGGGTAATAAATATAAAGGCATTTAACTTGGCAACATATAGTGCTAAAACAAATGTAGGCTATAAACACAATCTTATTTTTATTCAGTGTCACAAAAAGTAGAAAAATAAAAAAATAAAAATGGAAATGGGACCACTTTGTTTAGTAGAGTGCATACATGAAAATGAACAGTAATGAGCATGGAAGTTTACTCTTGAGCTTTTGTGACAAAAGAAATCCAAGGATGTAGTGTTACAATAGGGAACATTACATGAGTGAAACAGCGAAGACTCTGGGCTTAAGACTGAAGAACTCTGGATGCAGACAGCTACTGGCTCCTCATCAAATTCAGAAAACAATTTGAGGTTCTTGTAATCACGTATAGAGCTCTGCGTGGTCGGGCCCCTGTCTACATCAGAGACAAGAGATCTTAGCCCCCTGTGTCTCGAAGGGTTTCTATTCAGGGTTTGTTAGTTGTTTATCACTCCAGACGGAAGACATGAGGCAGTGCTTTTGAAGTTGTGGCTCCTTAATTTTGGAAGTCTCTGCCTATGGATTTAAGATGTTGTGGACAAACAATCATGAAGGTGACTCCAAAGCGACAAGCCATCGTTGAACTGAGACCGATTACAATCTCATCCATATACAGCCGCTTGTTATCGCAGGACAAGTTTCATACATATATATATACATACATACATACATATATACATACAAACGTAGGCCAAATTATGTTACTTGAGCCAACTTCACTTGTTGAATTTAGACAGGACAGGTCCAAGGTCTAGGTCAGCTACAGAAACTGACAAACTCATGTCTTATTTAAAGAGTAACACCCTGATGATCTCTAACTCACCCGGTTGAGCGTGTAGCATCCCATGTAGGCTCAGTCCTTGGCAGCAGCCCAAGTTCGAATCTGACCAGCGGGCCCTATTCTGCGTGCGCTCTCTCCCTCCCCCATTTCCTGTCACTCTTGATCTGTTTGGATTAAAGATAACACCCTAAAATAATATATATAAAACAAGATTAACCCTCTGAAAAGCTTGTCTTTGCTGACCTCCAAGGGGGTAAACGTTTCACGGTGCTGCAGTGACGAAGACGTGGACTCCAGGTCCCAGTGACATCCTTATCGGGTGTGGTTACAGGTGCAAGAGAGCACGTTCCCAAACAATCACACCTATCGGTGATCCTGGGTGTGGTTAGAGGTAAAACAGGCATGCAACCTTTAAGCGAAACACTGCTTCTCAGCCTGACATCAAACTGCTCTTTCAGGACACTTTAGCAGGGTGACTCTGGGTTAGAACCCTGTTACCTCTGACAGCATTACACTGAGATTTCCTCCCTGAGCTATAGCTTCATGTCCATTACCGCAAGTGCCATCATTTACATCTAATTAAATGTGCTATTATCACATTAGCCTAAGAGCATGGCTATGCACTGTATGGGGCTAATAGAGATTAGCCTCATACATATTGTTTATGATGTTGTTATGTGTATTTATTATTGAATTGCCACATTGCAGGAGCTAAAGAGAATCCTAAATAAACAAACTAACAATAATGATGTAAACTGACACTTAACTTTTCTTCCTGACAGCAGCTTTTGGGTGAGCTCACAACGCTGGGTGTCTGGATTTAAACTAATGCAGTTATGTTTGATCCCAGATGTCGCATCAGTTCTCCCAATGATAAGTACAACTGGTGTGGACAGCAGGAAAGAAATATAGGTTTGGTCCAATTCCTTCAAGAAGAGAGCATCAATGATGAAGAAGATAACACTGCCACCTAGAGGAGAAATATATTAACACTGAACTGTAGCTTTTTCTTACAGCCATTTTGTTCTGAACAAATCCATCACTATCATGACAAAAGCCACTAACTTGGCTTTTGTGTTGGGCTATTGACAGAGCTGTAGGGTATCTGCCGTTCTACACAGAATATGTTCCTTTGACTGCCTCTGGCATGTGTGTATGGGTGTTTCTGTGATGTGTGCTGTTTTGTTGCATGGATTGACTTCCCATTAAAAGAAACAGGGTTAGGTGTTTCCTGCGTTGCAAGTAATTCCATGGTGGACTCAGTACACGACTTCACAAGCTTTCACCCGCTCTGCTCAGCTGACTTCTATATCTCACAGTTGGCCTCCACATCTAAAAAGGTGGTGTGTGTGAGTTGATGCCGGAATGTGGAATGAGGCAGCTCACTGCAAAAAATGTACATCATGAATTTTATTTTCTTTGAGTAGCGTGAGCAACATACCTGTCATTGACATACTGTAGATGGAATAGCACTCTTCAAAATGTTTCCAGTTGAGAGGGCCAAACAAGGGGGACTTTCTCATGAAGGTATTAAGAGACTGTGCATGTGTTCATGTGTTCAGGATAAAGTGGTAGAGTAAAGACTCACTTCCTGTTTTTTTTTCCAATACCCAATGTGTGCTTCTATTCACAACCCTTGACCAGTGAAAATACTGATGGAATGGAATAATAAAAATCCAAGAAAACACAATGAACATATTAAACATGCTAGACATTTAATAAACTATGTAGATTAGGAAGTAAGATCTAGGAAAATATAGAAAATAATTTTTAAAGATAACAGGATAAATCAAGAGTATGACGTTCTGAAACAGAACTTTTGAGCTGTTTTATGCAACACATTCTACCATTTTCATTTTGGGGTTTATTTTAATTATTTTAACTATTTAACATTTGATGATCCTTAAATTCCCAGATTGACAACATTATTGGAAGCATTCAATATTGGCAATATGAATATGTACGGTGCCACTGCATTGTCCCTGGAATAATAGAGTATAATTGAGAAGTGCAAGACGTGATCCAGAGATAAATGTCAGAAGTTACCCCATCTATAGTTACCTAAATCGTTTTACCACATCATCTAGCATATTCACATTTGTAGGGTTGCAAATGAGATTCTTTAAAAATAGCATTATTAGCAGTCATCAGTTCCTGCCAAGCTGGTGGAGACAGACACATTGAAATGTGACCCTGGTGCTGCAAGTACTTTTGAAATCCCAGTTGCATAGCAACGCATCTCCATCTGCAGTTAAGCTTCTCTCCACCAAAGAAACAACTGTCATTTGTGCTTTAAAGACATATACATACATTAAAACTTTTCCAGAGAATAATATAAGCACCATTCTAGTATGGGCCTATTTTTCTACACTCTTAAAAAGATTGTGCCATTTTCACACATATTTAGACATTCTGAAAACACATATTATAAGTAATAAGTAATTACCACTGCAGATTCTATGCAGTCCATGGCAAATCTGTACTTTCAAAATAATACTTAATTTCTCGCAATAAAGACGCTGTTACTTACAAACTATCCAAATATACTAAATGGAAAATTATTACTTTTATTGACGAACCTGGCTCTGAGAGGGATGGGATAAAAAGACGTTTAAAATCACATAGTTGACTTAACATACCTTGTAGTGTCAAAGTAGTTAATTATGCACTGCAAGTTGATAGCCAGCTCATTGCTTTATGCTTCACTTCCCAGCAGTTGAACAGGCTCTTGATTCTTTTTTAACTTCAGACCTTGTGAAATATTTAGGAAACAGCAACACACACATTCAACAACACATTCTTAATATACACACTCAAACAGCTCATGAATACAAGTACATGCTCTAATGAATTATGTCCTGCATGTTTTTGAGAAAGTATAAGTGCATACGTACAAGAATGTGACTACAGATGGTTCACAAAAAGACACACAAGCATGCATTTTTATACACCATGTAAAGAGAGTAGTAGCTACACGCCAACTGTAATCCCCCAAATTTCAGAAGGTTTTGGCAAGTCTGAAGACAGTTTGCATCATCCATTAGGAATCTCATAATGGTTCAGTGACATTTGTGGATTGGAGTTGCTGTGCAAGCTTGAACACTTAACACAGAGTAAAGAAGCAGCGATTGTGTGAGCTGTTGGTTACTGTTATAGAAGAAGAAGTCCTATGATAGTCCAAATGTATTTGTTACAGGAAAATCTCCAGTCTGCCCAAGTATCCCAAAGCAAGGCAAGTGTTGGCAATGGGCACAATGAATAATACAACCAAACCATGACCAAACACAATTTCAAGGCTCTTTGTCATGTGCACAACAATGCCAGAAGCAGTCGTTAGCAATGTATTTCATCCAAATGAAACCAAAACAATTTAACTCAAACTGGCTGATACAATTCTGTTAAGGATATGAAATGTGCTGCAATAAGATTTTAATTGTGGTGAAATTATGTTTTCAATGGGCGTTTAAAGTATTCTGAGAGAGACAGCTGCTGATTCAAGAGTGTAATAGTTTTTAATTAACAGCTTTGCAACAGGTAAGATTAATTCAATTATTATTTCAGTAATGATTGTACGCAATATTGATTGAGGGTAATATAATCTAATTGCAAAAAACAACGTGTCGTTAGCTGTACATGATTATTGAGGTACATTAAGGTCATTAAATAACACATTCAAATCACCATAGTTTTTTGTTGTTGTTGCCAAATAGATTGAAGAGTTGATGCAGAAGAATGAAAGTATGATTCCAATACAATATGATTCCAATGTACAATACTGCACTCAGCAGTCAGCACACATGCACAGACAGACAAAATGCAGACACACTTGCATGCACACCTCTGTTTGTACATGCACTAGGTAAAGTTGTTCAAACACATTCTGAGGAACCACTTTGTCTTCCTCCTGTGTGTAACACCTGCGAGCACGGTCCATTTATCTTGACACACCTTGACACTTTCCCCCCAGTACTCATCAGTTTTCTCAGGCGACGCCTGGATGATCATCTAGATCCTGGAATACTGTACTTCTGTAACTGCACTTTTTGCATTTGAACTGACAAGCTGTAAGGCCCTGTGTTGCTCACTCCATTGAGTCTATGTTCGAGTGTAGTCTAAGGGGTTTCACTGAGGGAAGGAAAAATACCTTTAAAGAGTATGCACTTTCTTGTACTTAGTCAAAGCAGATGCCACTGCCTTGATCTTGTGGCAAAACAAAATGAACAATGGGTTTTCTTGGTGAGGGTTGGTGTGGGGGAAGGTTTCACAGTTCAAACCATTGCACAAAAACAAAGCAAGGCTAACAGCAATGCACAGTCAGGGCAAGGGGAGAGTGTATAGGAAGTACAATAGATGTTAGGGTAAAAATAGTATTTATATATAGTATAACATAAGCTATAAAGCACTGTTTACTCTCAGAAGACATGCCAAACATTGCGTTGTGCAGATCAGGTAAACTCAATAGGCAAGAATCAGGTGTATAAAATAAATTAGATGCAATATGAACATCGGTCTGTCTTTAGCTGTAGATACAACTTAATATGAAGAAACCAGTATTTAGTCCAATATAGCAAAATGAGTGGATCGATATAATGGTTACTTAATTTATGCATGTGTTTGTGCTTTGTTGTTTTCTCAGAATTGACATGTAATCTTCAAATATATCCCAACCTTTGACCACCTACTGTTTAACCCTTGGATGCAAGCACTGAAGAGAACTTAACAGACTGCTAATGTGAAAAGTTACATTAATATGGAATATACGTTTGTATTAATAGATTTTTCATTCATCTTTTCAGTCATTGTGGTCATTATCATCAGACGTTATGGCAGGGAACTTTAATATGTCTCATTCTGTGTAGCTAGAATAACTACAAGTATTCAGGGGAACACGTTAGGTTTTATCCTGGTGTACTGTAGGTCCAGGGGCAGGAGAGTGGCCTGCAAGAGGGCACAATTCGTTGTTATTTTTGCAACTTGGATTGAATTACATTATAATTTATTGGGTAAGACCCAGCTTCAAGTGCGCCACGTCCCTTGGAACCAATGTGAGAGAACAGCTTCGGATGTTAACACACATTTTTGCTGAGTGTTGCTTTTTTTGAAGGAGGGCATGGCTGTACACTTGGCTGGATAACATGGAGTCTATCTATTTTTATCTGGGACCACAGAAGGGCTTCTGGATGGTGAAACTGCAGAGCAAACAAGTTGTTGCAATCACGAAAGCAAGCCATGCAGAAAATCTTTTGACAATAATGCAAATTTTAAATTTCTTCCAGCCAGATGGGACACCTTAAATGAACATGGAAGAGGTATGGGTGGTAGTATGACAACGCTATAAGGCTCACATCTGGCAGTTAAATTCAACCTGGAAGATAATAGATGGAGTTGGGGTGACACATAGAGGACATTTTCCAGAATTTGAATGTACCATGTAGTGTAAAATAAAGGGCCAACAGTGTACTATTTGCTATTTATATGTTACATTGACAGAACTATGACAATGTGTGTGAATCAGTGACACTAAATAGGCCAAACATGGAGAAAAAGTCAACAATTTTAATAATTGTCATTCTTGT
The DNA here is from genome assembly GCF_008692095.1 of Etheostoma spectabile. Taxonomy (NCBI): domain Eukaryota; kingdom Metazoa; phylum Chordata; class Actinopteri; order Perciformes; family Percidae; genus Etheostoma; species Etheostoma spectabile. The sequence goes on from NC_045742.1 coordinate 8,012,519, forward strand.
ATATAAGTATGTACACCTTCATTCATGTGTCACATCACATCACATATCTATCTATCTATCTATCTATCTATCTATCTATCTATCTATCTATCT
>NC_045742.1:8012621-8034696 GCF_008692095.1 Etheostoma spectabile
TCTATCTATCTATCTATCTATCTATCTATCTATATATCTAGCTATCCATCTATCTAGCTATCTAGCTATCTATCTAGCTATGTATCTCATGAAACATATCATATGACAGGTTACATCACAGACGTGTCTTTGTGTGGGCAGCGGGCACAAGAATGATACACCAGTGCCCTCAAGTGGACAGTCAATAAAACAACTCCCATCCTCAAAGATAATTGGCACCTGCATGTTTTCTCCAAAAATTAATATCAGGACAAAATACTTTAACACAATATCTTGGATTAAAGTAAAACCTTATATTTAAGACTACAACAAATATGTTACACTTTATCAAGGGTTTGCATATTGATAAGATTGACATTTAGAATAGAATAGAACAGACTTTTATAGTCATTGTTTTCAACAACGAAAAACAGTTCAGCATGTCCCAGAATGACAGTTTAAAATACAAATATAAATTAGCAAAATTGAAATAGTAAAGTATATAAACATCAAGATAAAGAACACAATGAGGTGAGGTGACACTACATGGGATATATTATTTGTGACTCTATATGCAAAAACATGTTGTAGGGGACATATATTTAATGTTTATATTCAAATGTAAAGTCCAATTGATCACTTACAGAGATGTCCATGTCTGTTTGACTATCTATCTACCGTAATTATATATTTTGGCCAAAGCTTCCAGTTAATGGAACTTCCAGCATATTAGCTTTACAACAAGATGCCAAACAAGTTGAAAAATCAAAATGAGTCTGGATCTTTAGATGACATCACAGCTTAAGAAGTACTCAAAAAGATTACGCAAATTAGTTTAACATGTTATTTCAAATTGTAGGCTGAGCTGTATAACAAAGGAAATAAATAAATTATTATTACATCTGGAGATTAGGGAAAGTATTTCCCATGGGTGTCCCACAAATTAGAGGTCTCCATTGCTTCAATCTCCCATGACTTGTGAAGTGTAAATGAATGTTGAATCATTCATAACTGAAGGGAATAAACATGGCTATGTGAATAGAAACAGGCTTATCAAATTATGTGTAGGCTGTCTGCATGCGTTGTGCAACATACCATTTCCAATAAAACCCGTTTAAAAAAAATGCAAACGTTGATTAATGTTAATGTTGTGCAAATGTAACTGCCAGTAATATAATCTCTTTTTACGTAGATCATTTGACAGTATGCGAAATAGGTTAATGCACTTTTAAAGATCCTCCGTGACAAATGCTCTCTGCCTTCTCTCATGAACCCGGTACCACTTCTCTTCATAGAGCCCATTTCCGGATATAAACCGTACTACGCATGCGCGAAATTGAATCCCGTGGCGGGTAATCAGCAAGACAACAAACTTTGTATTATTCATTCAACCGCAACAGGACAGCTTTTCTGTTACATTATTTATAATTTCTGAAGTGGAGGATGGTTGAAGGTCCGGGCTGTACATTAAACGGAGAGAAAATCCGTTCTAAAGTCCAAAAAGGACAACAACTGAAGGAGATCAAAGGCAGTTTGACAACATCCACTGTGAGTTAACGTTACGTTATGTCACAATTTGCGCTTAATAACTAGCTAGCTAGCTAGTTATTCTGCTGCTGCATGCTGTTAACCATCTTGGGACTCTTTACAGAAAAACAACTCCGAGGGAAATGCCTTCCGCAGGTTTATTGGATGTTCCTTCACTGGAGTTGAAACTCTGGGCAAGGAGCTCTTCATGTACTTCGGTCCAACAGCGCTGAGGTAACTGTAACTTCTAGCTAGCTAACGCTAGCTCAGTCCGGGCTCCATGGTTTAACGTGAAGCCAAATCCGGTTTCATGTGACGTAATTGGGAATTACTATTAATTGTATTTAGCTACACATTTTATTTTGATAACTGTTACTAAACGTAACTAAACTGTTACTAAAAACCTCCATCATTTTAAGACTAACGTTAACCTACATTTGGTTACACATTTTGATAGCTGTGATTTCGGTGTAACGTTAACCAAGATTTTTGTGGCATTAGTGTTAATATTGTATTATTTATTTTATTTGGCTCATTGCAGTTATAAAGTGTTTTAATCCTAGTTTAACCACTTATTTGGTTAAAAAAAACTGCAGTATAAATAAAATTGGATCATTAATGTTATTGATATAGTGCCATAGAGGATGTATTAGCTATCATTAAAAATGTCACCTTAATGTCAAATTTGTTTGTGTTGTTAGTTGTATGTTGTCGGACCATAATAAACAACTTAATCTGGATTTTTCAACCTTGATTATTGTAAAATGGGGTGGTCAATATTGATAAAATTATCAATGTGATCTTAGATTGCAATGTCAATAGATAGATAGATAGATAGATAGATAGATAGATAGATAGATAGATAGATAGATAGATAGATAGATAGATACAATTATTTTCTATCAGGTCAATTGAGAAACATAACTGAGCATGATTTGTCGTTTGTTGTTGTTGGCTAATCCAGTGAATTAGATAATAGATACTTCTACAAATCTAAATACTTCTACAATTGATTTACTTTGGTCACAATAGTCTAACACAGCCAGAGATATTAAAGGCATAACTTTACTGTATGAACAATATTGTATAATTTCTAAAAGTTGACACTCTTTATATTGTCTGACAATATGTATATCTTTATATAACCCAACCCTAATTGTAACAATTTATAAAGTCATAGTTATTTTAATCATCAAATAAAATTAATCAGTCCTCTTTATAGGATATATAACTGTATTGGTGTGAGTAAGCAGGTAGATTAGTGCTTTGCATGAGAACACTTCACCAGTTTGTGTGGCTGTTAATAGACTCACACACAAGCTACAGGTAGGTTGGAGCCTGTGACATTTTTATCACTCACTGGAGGCTACAACCACCGGGCCACCTTCATGTCCTTTTTATCGCCAAGTCTTATATAAATTGAGACATTGCTGTCTGCCAGTGAAATTTGTCTTTTCTTTGCTTCTTTCTTTCACGCTCACATTTTTTAGAGTCCACTTTGGTATGAATGGATCAATGCGTATAAACCCTGCCGAGAGGAAGGAGAGGACTGGCTCCGTACCAGTGCTGGAAATACACCTGACTAACGACATTGTGTGCTTCTTTGACAGCTCTGTCGAAATAAGGTAACAGGCACACCAGCATAGCCTAGATAGATTGAGGTGAATGAAGTTCACCTTGGGGCTTTGAGTCTCATCCAGTGAGTATGTCCTACATTAGGCTGTCTGAAGACCGTGGCTATTGTTGCATGAAAAACACAGCCTCGACATTTGTCCTGTTCATTGACTGTAAGGTCCTGGTGTACTATTCAGTAGCCAGACAGACATTTATTTTTGCCGTCTGAAAATGTAACCCATGCTGCCCTATCTCATAACAAATACACTGAAACAGAATATATGAAAAAGCAGTTTTGAATTGTATAACCTCGAAAAATGTACCAGTTGACCTCTCAGCACACTTTCAGGGACAGCAGCCATATAATTTCTAAATTCCTCCAGTACTCTAAAACAATGTGCTTGCAGGTTGACAGAGGACTGCGAGCAAAGGGTGAGGGCCATGGAGAGTCTGGATGTGTGCTCCTCTAAGTTCGGCTTCTCCCGCTCTGAGGAGGCAGTGAGAAGCCAAAGTAGCAGGATGCTCTGTGACGTTCTCCTAGACCAGGCCATCATGCCAGGAGTCGGCAACATCATTAAAAACGAAGCCCTGTTTGACTCAGGCCTCCACCCAGCCGTGAAGGTATGGAAAAGATGATGGATTGTGTACAGCAGAGGAACAAAAAAAAGACAATAAAAATACAAGACAACACTCACAGAAAAAAGAAAAAAGTGTAAGCCCTTGTATTATTGAGTGATGCATCGAAATGAGACGGGTGAAAAAGGGAAATGACAAACAAGCGCATTGTGACAGATGCACACAGATGTGCCTTCCACTGTGTACAGTTTGGAATGGGAAATGGGTTACATTTCATTTCATTGAATGTGTAGTCTTCATTGAGACTCAAATAGGGTTTTTTACCTTTTGATTTGTAACATGTTTACAAAAAAGCAAAAGAAATCACTCATATGTATTATTTATGATCTTGAAATCATATCCTGTGAAATGGGAAAGAACCAATGCTTCACATTGCTTCTAAGGAATATTTTCAATGTATTTGCAATGCTGTTATTACTATTACAACTATTAGCAGGGGCTTTGCTCTGCTCCCTTTTAGAAAGTATAGTTGGGGTTTAGTAATATAACACACATAAATTTAAGACTTTTGGCCCCTTCTTCTTTTGGGACCATGGCATCTTTATGAGCTTACCCTCCATTATTGAGCCCCTAGGTATCCTGAAAGAACTGCAAGTAGCCTGTGTTTGAGTGCTTCAGTTCTTTATTTTTAGTTTTTTACACTGTGTGAGCCAAAGTCAGGGTCTTGCTGTCCAGCCTTCAACTCTTGAAAATATATTGTATGTTATTTTTCTTTGTTCCATCATTTTAAATCCAGTTTTTCATTTGTGCGTGGTGTTTTTATTGTTTATATGCTTGTATTATTGATTTGCTGACTGTAAAGTGCCTTTCGTCTCTTTTTTTGAAATGAAGAGCTAGACAAATAAGGTTTATTCATTCTGCCTGTGAACTGTAACTAACAGTTGCAGCATCATCCTTTTTTTATTTAGGTTCAACAGCTGACAGACGAGCAGATCCACCACCTGGTGAAGATGACACGTGATTTCACTCTTCTGTTTTACAAGGTTAGACGTTTGTACATGAATAGCAAAAACATATGTATTTAAAAGGATGTTGGCGGCAATTGTAGCTCTGTATATGCAGACACATTTACTTTAGGTATTTAGCTGACGCCTCATTTAAACTGACTTGCAATAATGGATTAACTTAAAATCCTGTATTGCTGAGGAAGGAGAGAAAAAGTCAAAGTGCTACTGCCAGGAGAATAGATGAAACAAATGTTCCAGTCCACGTATAACAGACAAATACGGAAATGTAAAAGTTTTCTTTTTCCTTTTTATGCTTATCTTTTTTTTCACTGGTCTGCCCTCCACCATCTCTATCAGTGTCGCAAATCTGGCTCACCTCTCTACAAACATTACAAAGTCTACAAGCGTCCCCAGTGTGGCCAGTGCTTTCATGTCATCACAGTCTGTCGTCTTGGAGACAACGGCCGGATGACTTACTTCTGCCAGAGCTGTCAGAAGGGAGATCCCAGCGGGTTTGACATCAGGTAGAAATCCTCATAGACCTTTGGCAATTTGAATGAAAAGGTATTGTCTTGCATTCTTGTTGCTCGAAAAGATATGATACCAATAATGTTTCCAGTACCTGAAGTAAGATAAAACACCCTTTTTCAGTAGTTTCAAGGGAATGCATACTATATATTCTAATTCTGTATGAATAATACTATTTTGGCTTACGTTACATTTAGTGTATTTACTTTTTGAGAGTTAATTAAATGATGCTTAGTAAATTCTTGCCAATAAAATGTTCCAATATAGGATAAAACCTTTTTGTAGGCTTTTCATTCTTCTTATTACATTTGAATGATTTTACTTTAATACCAAAAGGCAAGACTGTAAGTTAGGTGTCATTTTTCCAAACCTAGTCTTTGCAGAAAGTTCCAAAGCCTTTTAGATAATATGTTCACATTTAGAGAGGCCATCTTTGCAGGCAGATGGGCTTGGCAGGGAGTGGGAAGTGTTATGGGGGGGAAATTAATGCGCATATAAGGCTGTGTTTGCCAGACAGGGCACAGGCTCAACACCTCCTGGGTTGTATTTGAGCAAAGCTTTGCGAGGGGTTAGAGCCTAAAGCCCTTACAGCACATTACATAGCTGATAAAGCAATCTGTGAGGAAAGTTTCCTGAAAGCCGCTGCTACTTTCCTCCTCCGTGGCTGTTGGCATTGCAGACTTGCCTTCTTGTCAAACACAGTTGAGCTTCATGTCAGAGTGCTAACATGTATGCTTGGAGCAATTATATGAGACACGTCGCATTTCTTCATCCTCAGCTTGAACTGCAAATGTTTGTCTAGTTCAAGTCGCCTCTTCTCTTTGCCTATATTTTCCATAATCAGGTTCCAATTATAGCGGTTCAAATATTTTATATTTGTAGTTTTGTAGTTCCCAAGGACTAATCAAGGGACTGTATGTTTACATATGCACACATTTAAAATCATTCTGGTAAACTGTAAGGTAATAGTCTGGCTGTCACCAGACCAAGCTAGGCTCAATAGATCTCAGATTGAGCATTGGTCTGGGGAGTCTGCTCTGTATTTTCTCTGCACAAGGGGCGTGATCAACGGCAATAGTTCAAATGCCTCTGTACACAACTGGATAGTCCTTCAACCAATCAGACCAACGATCCGGGTGATCCAGCAACAGCTGCATCAACGGGCTGCTGCGCTTCTGTGGCGTTTGGTGGTTGCTATGTTGAATGTAAACAACTTTTTGAAATTTGTTTCAACTGTATGGTCATTTTGGAGACTGTAGTTTGTAATATGTCGTCTACAATCATTGATATAAACGGGGTGGACAAAATAGTAGAAAATGTGGAAATGAACCAAACCTTTTGTCTGCCCTTACTGATGCGTCACTTTTCTTTTAATAGTGTTCTAAACGTGTGCGTGTGTCTGTGTAAGTAATCTTATTTCTGTGTCGTGTACGTTTACTCATTAGTACGTTTATTTAAGCATCACCATAGTCACTCTTGTGTTTCCTTCATCTAGTAAGCTCCCAGTCAGAAACAGTTTGATTGGCTGGGCCTACAATGAGAGAACCAATGACAACGTGGCTAAGAAGGAGGAAGAGGACTGGGCCTGTCAACTCTGCACGCTCATCAACCAGCCAGCAGCAAAAGCCTGTGATGCCTGCCTCACTCCAAGACCTAAGGGTGAGTGAAATGTTCTGTTCTTACAGTCACTGGGTTTAATGGGGTGACAGAAAGGTCCTTGTTAGGAAGAGATAAAATAATAGCTGTAGTTTAGTTGTTTTGCTGAATGGTCCCTGAATGATACTGTTTGCAACTGCAACCCCTAAGTACTTCTGAGTAAGGCACCAGACACCAAGCTGTCGAAGTGAAACTACAGTCAAGCAGTCAGCCTGACATGTGAGCTTGTGTGCGTGCGCGCGTGCGTGTGTTATATTGCTGCACAAGTAACAAGCGTGTCTGTCCGTTGGCTATTTTTCTTTGACAAATCTTGAAATACATTATGGCAGCCGTAAACTAGTGTTTTAGAGAAATGTCCCCGGGTCTCTCTGTTGTAACCACCAAACCACAGTTGAATGGTTTACTTTGTTATATTAGAGTTTTTGTCTTTTTAGGATCATACTGCCAAATTTCTAAATTGGTATTTTTTTGTTTCACAGCTGATTGTACAGCTGTCTGGGAATCACTCAAGACTACACTTTACCCAAGGTTTATCAAAGCAAGGCTAAATAGCAGACTATGTCAGACTATTGGCGTTTTTCCACTACATGGTACCCCCTCGACTCTAAGCCTTTTTTGTTTTTCCATTACAGAAAAAGTCCCTGGTACCTGCTACCAGGTACTTTATTTAGTACCACCTCAGTGGAGGTTCCAAGCAAGCTGAGGCGATAACAAAAGGGGACGTGAAAACCTGCAGACTACTGATTGGTCGGAGAGAATCGTCACTAATCACTGCATCATTATTGCTAGCGACAGACGGGGGTGTCCTGTACAAACCCGCCATGTTTAAATAGTTTAGCCAGCGTTTTCTGCCTCCAGCTTCTTTTGAAACTAAACTTGTCTTCTGGCTAGGGCAACAGCCACATGCTGAGGACAAAAACAACACACCTTCGACGATCTGTGTGTGTGTGTGTGTTGCGTTAGGTCACGGCAGTTTCCTGCTATAACGACTATAAAAAACGCTATAAGTCAGCCTTAGTCTGGCGTTGACTCTTGCAGTTGGTTCAGATAATGTCAAATTAATTGAAGTTACTGTGTAGAGACCTTTTTTTTACTTTGACAAAAAGGGTATTTTCAATCCCCTCTGATTTGGTGTTAACTATAAAACATGATAACCTTTTAGTGGTATAAATACTTTGAGTTTTAATAGAATCGTCAACTGTCCAAAATTGGAGTAAAATAAGTCTACTAGAACTAAATGTGCATACATGTACAAAGTTCCCTGATTTGCATTTGTACATTTACGCCTTCTACTATTGACGACTAAGCTGCTTCACTAAAACAGTTGGGGGTTAAGGGCCTTGCTCAAGGGCACATTAATGGTTGTCGTGGGAGGCGAGAGTAATAGTTATTCACAGCTCTGTGTTAATGACTCTGATGTCAGGCATCGTAGTTCGCTATTACCAAAAACATAAACTTATTTTCAGAGGGTTTTTTTCATGTGGGGGCTTATTTCAGAGTTTTGCATAAGGGCATCTTCAGCACAACAGACTGTGCAGCATTTTATTTAACAAAACAGTCTGGCAGTCTGCTGCTTACTGGTAAATTTTATGGCAAGATAACCATTTAAAGCCAACAACAACCTGCATTTAATGAGAGCAGCCAGTTCATCGGAATAAGCTCCAGCTGCCGAACATAAAATTAATTTTGTACTCTGGCTCTAACTCCACAGTCCACAAAGATGACGTTAACACAGAGGCATCACCCTTCAACACTGATTTGATTAAATACCCCTGCAATGCCTTCAATAAGCCACAAGAGGAGCTCAAAGTCAACTGGAGGAGTGCATTCGGCACTTCCACCCTTGTTTTCTCTGACTTAAGCAAGAAGCCAAAGCCTGTAAACTCCCCACTCTCCCCAGCCGGCAGTCATTTGAATTCCTTGGCGTCAGAGCGAGGTTTATATAAATACAGCGTCTGCCAAGGGACAACAAGCCCCAATTACGCCTCTGGTGGCTGGCAGAGGCAAAGTGCCGAGCTCTCCAATGGGGAATCACTGGCCTCCTACAGTCACCCGTCCAAGAAAATGAGAATTGATCACAGTCCCTTTCCCAGTAACAATGCTCGAAATGGAGCCCCCAACTCAGGGTGAGTGAATCTCTCGCTTGGCTGTTCATGAATAAGTTTATAACAAAAGAAGTTTTTTTGCAACCTCAGGGAGATAAGTGGGATTAAAAAAAAAAGCATCTGTCTGTGGAATTTTTAATGCCACATTGTTAAAAATAAGTTTGGATTGATGAATAGCCATAGTAGGATATTGCAAACCATTATTTACCAACACATATCACCACACACCGTTAAAGAGAGGTAGTTTGCTTGCTAATAAGCTTTGATGGGACAGGTATACTTGTTTTATTTTCAGTTTATTTCAAACTATTAAGACTTTTTTTTTTTTCCCACTTCTGTCAGTATGCGCAAACTAAAAGCGACAAGCCCCAGCTCCTCCATTTCTTCCAGTCCCAGTGTCCCTTGTTGTGCTTCCCATTGCCGCCCAGCTGTCCTCAGAGCCGTCCACAAAGAGGGGGAGAATAAGGGACGACAGTTCTACGCCTGCTCGCTTCCCAGGGAGACCAAGTGTAACTTCTTTGAGGTGAAAATGGAAAGCAACTTATCTCTATGGCATTGTGTGGCCTGGAAAAAAAAACACTATAAATGATTTGTTTTAATGTATGAAATAAAAGTTTACAACAAAGTTTATACAACCCTTATTTTCTCTGTTGCAGTGGGCTGACTTGCATTTCCCTTCTTGTCACCATGGGAAACGCTGTTTAATGAGGACAGTTCTGAAACTGGGACCCAACAATGGCCGGAATTTCTACACCTGCAGCTTTCAAAAGGGTAAACAGTGTGACTTTTTCCAGTGGGCAGAGAATGGACCAGGGGTGTCCATCCTCCCTGGTTGTTAGTGTTTTAGCAGTGCATTACTTCTACATGAAACCCAGATGCCTATATGTTCATATAAGTTAGCGGACATGGAAAGGGAACCAATAACTCATCATTAACGTCGTGAAATTTGCAGATTTGTACTAAACAATACATTTATGGGAGAATAACAAAATCAACTGTATGCCCTTGCATGCTCAACCACACAATTGTACAAAAAGTGTTTATTTCCATTTGGTTTGTATCATGTCCTCTCAATGTCCATCTTTAACTTCCTGCTTGACGAGGGACAGGTCAGATGTTTGTATTGTATAACGTTTTTTTGTGCTTGCTGGAGGGTGACCTCAGATATTTTTGTTTTTTCAACTGTTGACGCATGGGATGCAAGGACAATTTCCTTGTAAATGACAGGTTTATCTTAACTTAATTACTTGTTCTTACAGTTTATTCATGATTTAAAACCAAAATCCTAAGCATAAAAGTACAGGATGTTAATTAATATCATATAAAAGAGATGCAATCAAACACCATTTAAAAGCAATCCACAGATTTCAGGAGGGGTGCGTCTGACTCCGAGTCTGACACCATGTAGTGGAACTGGGAGAGACCAGGGGCTTTGTTACAGGCCGCACCTAAGGAGATCAAAATAGGAAATAATGAAACATTTTTACTCTTCCTTATTAAGGCCAAATGTAATATTGGTATTCAAATCAAGATTCATATGTCATCAAATAATGTCAAACAGGCTTTCATACTCAGTGTCCAAGTGCCATTGATCAATTCTTTGAACATAAATATCCATTTAAAAAGAAGCTGTTGAGATAACAGCAACCTGTTTTATTTGTCATACAGATATGTTATATGTTCAGGCCAAGTTCATACTGGATTGTCTTGTAATCATCTAATCTTGAATAATTCTTTTTTCAGAACCTTTATTATGAATTTATAATAAAATAAAAGCAAATGCAACTAAAAAAGATTGCCTGTAACAGTGTGATATGTGCATACATCTGCTTGTCTACATCTCTCTAGATGTGTTTGTGTCTTAGTACCTTTGGCAGTAGCTGAACAGTCTATTTGTGAACCTTAACACTCACCATAATGGCCACTTGTGTTAGCACAGATGATGGCTCCAAAGAACTCTGAGTAATGCCTCTTGATTCTGGAAATGGCCGTCTTGCAGGCTGCCGAGGGATCTGCCCCGGCCCTCATCAGCTCCACAGCCAAATAACTGTTGGCAGAATAACGTGCAGTTCACGTGAGGGAAAACTAACAAGTGCAGTCAGGGCTACCGACCAGGGTGATGATGGGTATGTGCTAGCGCCTTGTGGTTATGGCGTGGGATAAATCTGATGAAAACAAATGTTTATGTCAAACGGTGATTAAATGTGATTTTTTTAAGTCATACTTTGAGCCTCGCTCCAGGAGAGTTGACTCGTCACACTACTTTTTAGGTGTTCCCATGTGTGTAAAATCAGCAAATGGGGAAAAATTGCAGTAATTTACCATCACCACAATGCAAATTGCTTGCTCTACACAGACACTATGCGTGCCATTAACTCCATTAGGCTAGGGTCAAATGTATAAAACAAGGAGTAACATATTATAATTACCGTTTTTGTAAAAGTTTGGGATTTTTAAAGAGGAAAAGGTATAGTAACCTTATTCCCTGGCGAATACTTCTGACCTGAGATACTGTGCCATGGTACTATGTTAGGTGTTATTTTTCAGCAAAGATAGCAAGCCAATTAGTTTAAGTAAAATTCCCCTTTTTGGAAAGAGGTACTATGTACTTCAATGTGTCTCATAACACTTGTTAAAGGGAAGATTCAGGATTTTTGGGCCAGCAGATACAGGACCATAATACACAAGAGATGACTTTTTAAAACGGCCTTTTGGCTGATGATGATGTGTTACCGCTTCATTTGGACAGTGAAGTCCCTAGGGAGGCTTGTAACCATACAAATGTGTGTGTCACGCGGAATGAATGATAAACACACTCCAGTTCACTAGTAGCAAGGTTTTTCTTGAAAAACGCAACCCCAAATCGTTAAAGGAAGTAACTCAAAAAACTGATTGAAATAGGCGGCCCATTAGGTGTAGTTGGGTGTGACTAAGAATGTAAAGCTGAGAGCAACTTTAAAAAAAAAAAAAAAAAAAATTCAGTTTGTACTCCCCAAACGATTCTGGATAAATAAATCTTACAAACACAACCCTTCTGAGACTGCCGTATTCTCACAGCCTGGAAACAAACCGCAGCTTTAGTCTCTTTTAAAAAAAAAAAAAAAAAAAAAAAAAAATCTTGCCTCTTCTGGGCAATGTAAAAATGACAGTTTTGGGGCAATGTAGTCATGCCTCCACTCGTTATTGTTGCACTTGCAGCAAAAGGTTCACACCAGAAATGGGCTGTTTAAAAATGTGTCACAGATGTCAATATTCTCGGAAACAAAATTTCTTATGTCAAGGAAAAACCCACGTAACAGTCCTTCTATTCAAAGTAGTACCAATAAACCCTGGTTATGGTGCACAAAGGATTTGTGATCCAGTCAACATGTCTCATGGAATTAAATCAACTCTGTTAGAAACATTCTGACAGATGACTATTAATAATAGGAAAATATTTTCATATACATTTAGAACTGAGGAAGAAACCATAAAACAAGCAAACAATGGGTACCTCGGCAGAAAGCGCATCATGAGGTCTCCATCTCCGGTAGCAGCAGCTCCACCAGCCGAGCTATCTGCGTAGGCCCCTGCTCCAACGATAGGAGAGTCCCCAACACGACTGCAGGGCAGGAATACCACAGGGGTTTAAACATTGGCTAATGCCACATGTCAAGAAAGAAAAACCTGTTTAAGGCTGTAGTGTGTAGTTTCTGTCGCCCTCATGAGGAATTCTAAGTAATGACAACAACACTGTCGGCGCGTCCACATGATACAAGCCATCAGCGCAAGCGCCCCCCACCCCTCCTCCTCACACTTGCTAGTAGCCAGGGAGGACATGGAGGATTAAAAAAACAAGATGGACTCTTCAGAAGAGGTAATTCTCTTCACTCGAGTTCCTGCGTGGGTCCTCGGACGACACAATCTTCTGAACATAGCCATATTGAGAAATACAGAGAGAGTTGTGTGGAGCGGATAGTCTTAATCATAGACACCGATTTATGTTTTCCTCCGTGGGGGGGCACGGGTGCATGCCCTTAAAAAAAAAAAAAAAAGTTATAATTTTAGAAGCTTAAGAAATGGACAGTGGCAGCTACAAACACACACGCCTAATAAAGTCGTAAAGTAGTCTTTCTTTCAACTCAGGACAGCGCCACTTCTCACACATACAGATAGGATTGGTGATGAGAAGTTTAACTGACACATAATCAGCTTCGCGGGAAATTAAGAATCAATGTCGCATGTCAAGTAGCTCCGATCTTCACTGTTATCTGCTTCTGACAGGGCACTGGTGGTGGATGTTGTTGATGCACTTGCATCATTAGGTTTTGCTTTTTCAATAACAAATATGTCCATTTTAGTCTCACTCTGATTACCTAATGCACATGCACGCACTGTATTTATGATTATGACATTAATCCACATACCCTGGAACTTTGTGAGTTAGTCCATTGGTTGATGTACCAGCAGCCACGTGACCATCTTTATCAAGAGCAACCATTCCTGGTGCAAAATAAAAAAAAAGAAGAGTGGAATTGAAATGTCAGCCATCATCAAGTTATCCTAGTAGCTAAAGAAAGCTCCACAAAGTCGTTTAAAGCCTTTGTGTGAGACAGTGCTTATACTGCTGAAGGTTTTTGGAAGCATATTAAATTTCTAGCGACTCCAGGTGCCCTGATCAGAACATAAGTCTAGTCCAGACCATATTAAAATTCGGGCAGGTAAAAATAAAAGCCTTGTAGAAGCACTAATTAAGCATTTTATTTTTTAGATCTTAACTTTTGGACAGAAACACAAATTCAAGCCCTCCAAACTGAATTGTTCCCTGCTTACCTGTACTTCAGTAGGTCCGTCTATGGTCCTTTTTGGTACATTATGCTGCTAAACTCTCAATTATGTCTAGCTTTAATTAAGTGCTTACATACTGTATAAAATGCCTTAGGAAAGCTGCCCTAACATTCTGTGTTAACATAAAAAAAAACCTACCTATGGTGTCATGGGAGTGGATATTAGCATGCTGCGCCCTAATGTTCTGTTTCACTGTTGCCCTGGGCTTGTAGGGACCACAGGACTTGGAAGGATCTGGAAACACATTCTTTTGACAGGGCAGAAAACATCAGTTTTGGCACAATTTGATAATCCTCTGAGTTAAGCACACTACACGCGTGGGAAATTAAAGGCATTTGCTTGGATTTGCTGTCATATAATGAAAGAAAACTAGCAGCACTATTGTCACCAACTGGTCTGGCACCTAATAATAAACGGGAGTCTTGTTATGATTGAACTATTTTTTCAGTATCATATTTGCAGTGACTAAACCATTAAATTAACAAATTCATGCTGCAGCCAAAATGTGTCCTTTTATCATTAAAATCCCATGTTTTACTGAGACAGACAACCTACATGTAGCGTACCTGAGGGTAGTGTAGTCGGAGAAAAGCTTTCCCTGTCTCTCTACCTCAAGGTGTCTTCTCTGCTCTTACGAGTGACTGAATGTAACAGCTTGACCTGCAGGGAGGTTTTAAAAAGTTCATTCTACTCTTTTGATGTTAGACGTAAGTGGAATTCTGCTAGAAAATGTCAAATTTTGAGTTTAAGTGAACAGTCACAATATGTGGGGCACAAAAGGTAACCTTCAATGGCAAAAGGTCTTTTCATATTCAATGTGTATTTAAAAAAAAAAAAATCTGCATTACCTTTGTACAGGGCTTCCATCATGCCAATATGATATAATTTCATGGCGGTAATTGTTAAACCCTTGACAACATTCTTTTTTCTTTTAAACATTCTCTTTAATGACATTAGGTACAGTTATTGTCCTTTATAATGTGTCAACCATGTTTGTGTCTTGTACCAATTGGCAGCATTTACTTCTGAATGCTTTCTATGTCTCTTGACCAAATCTATTACACATTTTAGTATGTGCTAACTAAATGAAAAGGAGACAGTGAAGATGCCACGCGGTAATAGGGACAGTGTCCAAATGGGGAAGGATACCTTTATTGTAGGAAGGGTACCTGTACTGTACATTTGATACATTTATGATACCAGGATTTCCAATGGAATGAATGAGATTTAATTTGCTCGTTTCTTAGTAAGTGAATGTTTTTTCTTGGTTTTTCCTGTTTTAGTATCCTATGTCATGAGAGACTCTCTGTCTGGAAAGGTTGTGGCCCATAACCCTAACCCCCTGTTGCGATGTATTTGTTGTGCTGGCCACCTATAATAAACCTCACCTGTGTATATTGATTGTGAAATTGCCAGAATACACACTGAAGAATCTGGCATCTTGCATAAAATGTCCGTGGGACAATATTTAAAAAGTCAAACTGGAGTTCTGTCCCCGGTCTTTCCTTTTTCTTATTATTGAACTTCTAATGGACTGATTGATTTGCGTGAACTGTGTGGTAGAAGAGATACGATTTGTCTGTTCCTCAACCGTTGCTGAGATAACCTTGGACAAGGCACCTAGTAACTCCTAAGTTGAAGTGAAAAGATGTGTTTTAAAGGTCCCATGGCGTGAATATTTCACTTTCGTTTTTTTTTAAACATTAATATGAGTTCCTCCAGCCTGCCTATGGTCCTCCAGTGGCCAGAAATGGCGATAGGTGTAAACTGAGCCCTGGGTATCCTGCTCTGTCTTTGAGAAAATGAAAGCTCAGATGGGCTAATCTGGAATCTTGCTCCTTAGGAGGTCATAAGGGGCATAAATCATTGTGGACTGGATCTAGTGGCTGTTATTCTGCACCAAGGCTGAATTTTGGGAAAGAGACTTCAGATACGGTCTTAGGGGACCACTAAGGTCTATATGAAAGAGACTTCAGATACAGTATTAGGGGACCACTAAGGTCTATATGAAAGAGACTTCAGATACAGTATTAGGGGACCACTAAGGTCTACATAAAAGATACTTCAGATACAGTATTAGGGGACCACTAAGGTCTATATAAAAGCATGTCATGGGACCTGTAAAGAATAGCAACAACCCAGCATGTAGGACAAAAGCAGACTTTTTTTTATGGACTTAAGTATGCCTGTCAGTTGTTCTACTTATTATCAATCTTTTAGAAGCAGCACGCCTGTGGCCATCACAATTGAGGAAAAACACACTCTAAAATACACACACACGCACACACACACCTTTCGATAATTAGGTTGGCAGTTGCCCTTCAGCCACTGTGAGAAAATATTCACAGATGTGTTGGTAGTCAGGTCTTCAGCAATGAAGCCCATGTTTTCAGCAAACACAGAAGCTATAAACAGAGAAGTAATACTTTCAGGTCAAGTTACACATTCTGGTCCACACTGACCTTGGGTTATAGGAAAACAAAGGGTCACAAACAAAGGAGGGACTGAAGGCAATCTCATCTCATTAAGGCTTGTACCTGTGGCTTGTGAGGGAGGAGAAGTCCTACATCGCTACTGTACACAGCAGTGCTACAGCAGTGACCTTACCCTCTGGTATTTTAATTAAGATTTTTTTTTTTTAATTAATGAATTGAATCTCACTGGGAAAACATAAAAATGTCCTGAGGATTTGCTAACAAATGAGTCATATTATTTGGTTTACAAGTCACTTACCATAGTGAAATAAAATGTTTCTATAATGGCCTTTAGTTTTCTTTAAATAACCTGCAGAGAGAGATTTTTTTTTATATATATATATATATAAATAAATAATACTGTATATCTGTCGTGCATTCATCGCTAACTGCAGATGTTAGTGACGTACGGATCAAAGCACATTCTGCATTTGCAAAAACGTGTTACAAAAACACATAAAATGCCAAATGAAGATAACTAATCCAACTTCAAATACCAAAACAAAGCCTCCTTTCAACATATGTCTTCTCAATCTCAATAAAAAAATAAATAGAAGAAGAATAAATAATTAGTGAATTGAATTTACATGCAGTATGTTGGTTAAATAAGTGGATTTAGGATTGTGTTATGTTAAGATTATCCCCTCCAACAATTACAGTGATTATATTTTATATATTATATTTATACTTGTGGGCATTAATCCACACATACCTGACTCTCCCACTAGCAGTGTATGGTCAGTGTGCTCCATCACAGCTCTTGCTACTCCAATGGCATTCTTGATTCTTCTCAGGTCTGCAACTGCACCCACCTCAATGGTATCCCTGGTAACAGAATACACAGAAAACAAACATCACTACTGGTTTAATGGACACAAGTTACGTCCAAATGTAGTGGCGTTTTTGACCTTAAGTAACTTACACATTAGGGTTGAGATGGACTAATGAGTCAAGTCCATTAAATTCTACTCAGGCTAACATCAGTACCCAATGTCTGACATTATTAAATTTGGTAATTATACAGAAAAATAGAAACCCCCTTTACAGTGTGATGCAATGAACTTGAAATGCCCTGTAATAAATATGGCATCTGTTAAACCTATAGCATAGTGTCCACTTTTGTTTGAGATAGACAAAAGTTGCAATCTACTTTTTAAAGCTGTAGTTTGTTGTGGTGATATAATGGATTGCATCATAGAGACGTTTCTAATATGTATCCACCACAACAAAGTAACGTCTCCATGTTGCCAAAGAGTTAAATCAAATTCGGCCACACACGATATCATAAATGTAACATTGTGCTTTAAAGATTTGCCAGAGCAAGTATTTTTTACAGGGACGTTCTATTGGATTGCATTAAACTGTACAGATGTTGATTATTTTGCTCAGTTTCAACAAGTCTGCCGGTGACAGCCACTGTATTTCTGATGCAGCTATTTTGGATGGTGTGTGGGAGTCTCTGCCTTTCCCACAAAGTATGTAACCCAAAAAAAGAGTATTTGTTCCTGCAAAATAGAAGGCGGAACATACTTTGATAGAGAAATATTAACCAACTGCTTGTCTGCTGTCCGTCATCGTGAGCTGACATTTGCCTCCTAATATAACAATAAATGTTTGTTGTTAAGTAGTACGTGATAACTGGCAAGCTTTCAGATCCTGATGAGAATCTGAATCAGCGCTTTACTAGAGAAAGGTCAACCAGTTATAGGCTAGCTGTAAATGTAAAAGATGCATAGACAGCACCAGCACAAATTGTAACAGTAATACATATACTGACAGCTGCAGGTACATAATTAGAGTGGCAATTATAAAATCAATATAGATTATTTCTTTTCATCTATAGCTCTTTCTTTTGTCTTTCTTTTATGTTTTAGGGAATTCAGAATGACAGCAGCTGTCATCAAAAGTGCTTAAACATAAGATTTGCAAGGATAAAACTGTTCTGTCTTTAACAGCTGCCTTTAAGATGCACAAATGCAAGCTGGATAGAAAAAAATGTCAGCTGTTTAAATTCCAACTGCGTAGACACATATTCCATGTGTACAAATCTTCTGCTGTCAAACTGCTTGATTATGCTGCATTACAAATAGTTTTTACCATGTCATTTCCTATTCGTACTTTCAATTAAAGTCTTGTTTATGTCCACGGTTTACCCGTTCATGATCATGGCATCCAGCGTGGTCTCTCCAGACTCATCGGGGCTCCCGCCATAGCCTACGCTGCCATCACACTGTTCCATTTCACAGCGGGCACAGCCCTTCTCCACCGCGTCCAACACCGAGCCACCGGACTGCAGGGCACTCCATGCTGCAGGATAAAACAACACAGTGGGACATCATTAATACTATAGGCTACCAAACACCCATTACAGATAAGAAGTAAACCCCCTTCCACCGGCCTCATGATATAACAGTGAATTTTGGCCACGCTGTTGTCATCCACCATTCATTTTCATTCTTTAACTTAATCTTGGTAAAACGTTAGGGTCACTTATAAACAACTGAGAAAAGAAGTTTGTGTCTTCTTCAGAGGAAACGTTACTGTGACACAATTTACATCTTGGTTTATAGCAATTTTGACAGCTAATACACATTTTGCAAACTAGATATTGCTTCGGCTTAGCATAATATGATGTCAAAAATAAATCTGTATTGAATCTGGGTTTTAAAAAGTAATATCTTCTCCTATCCTAGAAATACCACCCAACAATAATCTCCCAACTCGGCCGTGCTTTCTTTGAGATTGCGATTTTTAAATGGTGTTAAATATGCAGGTTAAGTAATAAAACAAATACAACCTATTAGTCCGGTGTACATTTCTAAGCGGACGAGTTAAAGGTTCAGATGATGCATGAGATGACCAGTACGATGTCTTCTAATTAACAAAGAATGTGAGCTGACAAGCATTTGGTCAATGATCCCCCAAGTGCCCATGGGGGATCAAAATACCAACTGGTAGCACTGTCACCAGCTTGCCAATAAATTCTCAGACCATCACACTGTGTTTGGCAGAATACTACCACAAATTCCTCCTTTTATTATTTATGATTTATCCATCTATAAATTCTGTCTGTCTACCATCTTTGGTAAGTGCTCTTGTCTCAGCATATAAGTCTTTTTTTATATCAAACTCAGCATTACAATCCTTTTCACTTAGAAAATGCAGCAGCATGGAAGAAGAGATTAGGCAGCTATTGTCAGCTGCTTCTGTAAGCCCCCTAGGGAAAAGAGATCTGCATGAGCGGATCAATAGTAGGGGCTCAGACTACACTTTTAAATATCTACCCACAGAACAGATAGATGGGTCAATTTTTCATTTCCATACCCCACTCAGGGAAAAGAGTTGATGTACAACAGATACATTTTAGGCTATCCATCTATCAAATAGGGCGATTTCTGAATTAACTTTACTTTCAACTGCAGGTTTTGATGTGTTGCTGAGCTGTGCACCTGTTGGAAATCAACTTGGCAGATAAGTCACAAGCAATGCTGAAATATTTTCAGTTTCAGTTTGAACATGTCCATTGTATCACCCTGAAGGAAATCAAATCGAGTTAGCACAGACGTGGCAATGGTAGTTGGTTCTGCCCATTTCCTATTGCCACCTTTAACTCGTATGGTCTACAGTTAAGCTGTAGTGAAGAAACAAGTATATTGCAGAAAAAGCACTTCATAATAGTGTGAGGGGAAACTCCTAAACATACTGGTTATGGAGCCTGCCAGGCATTGCACTGCTGAGGGCTGCACGATAAGTGGAAAATATCTATTTCTGATTATTCTAATATTGCGATTACGATTCACGATATTGAAGGGAATGATCATGTTTGTATCATTATTCACATTGTCTTTGACTAATATTAATTATTTAAAAATGAAAGGACTATAGTGTGATTTTTGCAAAGATCTGTACCAAACAAAGATGTTTTCTGTAGGATAGGAGGGGACGTCCCTGCAGCGCCACAATTGACACATATTTTGCCTTTAACAAATATTGTACCCAGCAATTTGGATACTGCACTGGTCCATATTGCGATTTCGATAAATTCGATTCAATAATTGTGCAGCCCTAGAACTGCACCACACATAGTCCTAACAAGGGTTCAATCTTGCAGTCATACGTAAACAATTATTTTCTCTATTAATTAATCTGCGGATCATTTTTTTTATTAGTGATTATTCAGTTGACAAAAAATAGGACAACATGGCCTTTACAATTTCCTAAATCCCAAGGAGATGTCTTAAACATTTTTTTGTTTCACCATCCATCCAAAACTTGAAGAGACTTTAATTATTTTCACATTTGAGAACCTGGAATCAGAGAATGGCGGATATTTTTATTAATAATTTACTGAAACAATTAATCAGTAGATCAAAAATAGTTCCTGATTAATTTCCTGTCACCCGACTAATCGTTTCAGCTCTAACCGTTTTCAACAAATTCTAATCAGTAATGAAATTAAACACAATAATAATCAAAAGAATCAAGAAGGACAAAAAAGATTAAAAAAAAAAAAAAGATTGTTGCCATTTAAGCCTATTCAACGTCATCACTTCATTCATTTAGTTACAACTAGACCTACATGCAGTTCTTGGGGCAGAGCTGTTATTTAAGAATTTAAAGTACCGGTGGATATCCTAGAAGAACAGCTCTGTGAGGATTCCCCCTGCATAAAAACACTTATTTACAGAATACTTTTGAGATCATTTAATTTCAATGTTATCAAATATTACAATTTGCGCATCAATATAGATCATATTTTGGTGTGGTACTATACATGCACTAAATGGAGAGATGTCAAAATGAGGGGGCTGCGCACAGAAAGGCCCCCCGAGCCATTGGGGATTCGGTGCCATGCTTGAGAGCACATTGGCAGTGCCCAGGAGGTCAACTGGCACCACTCCAACTACCAGTCCACCCCCATACTTTGGTCCAGACGGGGACTTGAACCGGCGACCCTCTGATTTCCAACTCCCAACAGCCTGAGCTACTGCCACCCTACTACTAGTTTCAGCTTCAAATTGAAAGTGAAAGTTCAGTAAAACATTTGGAACATTTGCAGAATAGCCATCTGTATACACTGGTCTACCGTACACAGTACAGCACATTACAGCAATTAAACTGATGTGTCCAATGAATTATTTAACGCCCAGGCACAAAATGTGTTGGTGTTCAAAGCGGGAAAAAAACAAAGAACCAACGTATAATATGTATATTAATTTTGGGTGCGTTTGTTTGTGGGGAGATGATTTTGGGGCACAATGTCACAACTGAACTCTCGGCTGGACTGAATGAAACTTTTAAACAATTCCGTGGAAACACGTAAATAAGCTAACGTGTGGCCTACCTGCAGCCGTTGCATTCTTGAATGGCCACGTATTGATCACGAGCGGTAGGGATGTATGCCCGAGTGGAACCAGTACCGTTAAAGAAGCAATCAGGAGCGACCCAAACATGTTGTCCTGACAAAACGCTGCATAAACATTACAAAGACAAAGAAGACTGCTAACGTTATTTCCTTTTCATTGCTATTTTTTTCACGCCACCGTAAGTATTTATTGTCACAGCAGAATGCGCAACATAGGAAAATGTTCTAGTATGTTCGTCGTTGCTGGTTTAGTGCATGGATGTATTAAGACAACATAAACTTCCTTGTTGTGTCACATGCTTAGTGGGCGGGTTTTTTAAAGGGGCAGTACAAATTCAATATTGGGAGCTAGACTGTCTAGTGACTAGATTCACAACTACTCTCTCCAATGTGAGTCGAGTGCAGATTTGAGTCGCG
>NC_045742.1:8034706-8034943 GCF_008692095.1 Etheostoma spectabile
TTTAAACGGTTTACGGCATAACATGTCATACCCGATTCAAGTCAGACCACCTCTTGTCGAGTATAGATGTTCGTTGATTTAAACGGTTTACGAAACAAAGTGTCATAGTGACATTTTTGAAATCCATGGCATTTTTCTCATTACAAACAATAACAGAAGATCGGAATCATTTCAAAACGTTGTAGCTATCTATGATTGATTAATTGCTAATGTTAGCTCAAAACGCCATTCAAGTGA
>NC_045742.1:8034953-8037594 GCF_008692095.1 Etheostoma spectabile
TGTGTTTGATTGCTAGCTTGTAGCCAGTAGTGAAAAAACTCCGTTAAGTAGGTCCATTTTTACTGTGTTGATGTTACAGTAGTCTCTCGTTAGCATCTTGAATGCTACTTGTCACGAAGTGACGCATGCGCAACTCACAGCTTCACTCGTCAAGTGACGCATGCGCCACTCAAATCTGCACTCACATTGGGGAGTGACAGTGAACATAGACTGTATATTATTCAGTCTATGGTTACAGTCTCTGGTTGGGAATCTGTCATGTATCAGTGGCTTTGTGATACAAATGAGCTGGCAAGGATAACAAAACAACCAGGTGCTAGATAATGTAGCAGCCGCCTATACCAGACTATTGTTTAAAATCAGAACACTTCTAAACACTTAGAAAATAACTGTATAAACCTAGTGAATTAAGTCAGAATTATTTTGTGGGTAGTCAATTATTCTGTATGATACACAATTTTGTCATGAAATGTCATGAATTATAAAACTGCACTGTTAAAAAAAAGCGCTAACTAGCTAATTAGACATGAAATGTTAGCCACAAAATGTCATACTGGTGGGGTCGAGGAAGTGTTTTGTTTAGCTTATAATCATTAGTAACAGTGTGGTCAATTTCTAACATTACTTAAACACGTTTAGCTGTGTTGGATAGCAAATCATGCTAAATGTTACATGCTCATGTCTGAGCATGTTGTAGCTGTTAAGAGCTGCTAATTGAACGGCCATAGACTGTTGCATTATGGTTTCCATCCAACAGAGGCAGCACTGACCAGGAAATGAGCAGAGAAAAAAAAATTGCCTACCATCTTGCATTTTATCATAGATATATATAATGACATCACATTTAATATCAGCCATTGGGCATTTTTATAGCAGTCATTTTGACATGTCACTGCAGTAATGACACATTGAATTAATATTAGCCTACCAAGTATTGCATCCCATTGACGGGAGCCAGTTGCAATTGTGCATGATGGCTCATTGATAGCTCAAGGGGAAAATGCATCAACAACATTGATTTCAACTGGCAGTCAAATGTCTGCTCTCAGAAAGTTCTGTTGACTTAATTGGAAATCACCTTAACCTTATCGGAGTAAGTTTTGCTTAATTTGACTGACACCCCTTTGTTTTTCTCCTATTAGATTCCTAAGAAGTTAACTTTCCCTCTGGTGAGTTTGTATTTTCAATATTCGTCCATTAAAGAACTTAATGTGTATTGTAACTTAAATGAGTGGGTCGACTAGACAGCTCTTATAACATCCAATAATTCGTACATGTCTGCAGGATGGCCTTTGTCGATGGCAGTTTTCTCTGGTTGCCCTCATTCACACCAGAGCGCTCCAACTTAACCGATTCAGCTGAAACCTGACTGTTGGCAGCTTGGGGTCAGGATGACTTTTCTTCAGGGTTTCATTCACTGCGGAGATGCAGGGAAACCAAGTAAGTATTTGTTGCTTTTGCTTTTAGTAGATGTTGCTGCTTGTGCTTTTAGTAGAGGTCTTGGCTCAGGACAGTATTTTTGTGCTTGGCAAATGTCAGCAAGCTGACTAAGCTGCCCTTGTTGCTTAATGTTTCTCTGTCCAGTTTCTGCTTTTCTGCTGTGTTGCATTACAAAGACTCAGTTTGTTACATTTGTTGCAGTCTTTATGGCTGTTCTGCAGATCTGCTTGTAGTATCAAGCTATCCACCTATGACTATTTTCAAGGGTATTGATTGGGGGGGGGGGGATAAATCATATACCATCCAAGCTCTTTTATTTGTTTTCTGTTTGGCACTGCATTCTTTCATGATATTGATGACTGAAGTGAAGTATAAATATTCATATTTGAATATGTAAAGTCTTTTTTTATACCTACAGTATATGCTAATTTTGTCATAGTTATCCCTCCTTTTGTTGCCATTATTTGGGTTTTTTCCTAATGTCTCCCTGCAAACCAGTTAGAGGACAGTATTCTGTATTGGTATAGGGAAATAAATGCATTCTTTCTGTGTAATATTGACATAATGGAAATTATGTCTATTTTCATTTATACAATTTATTAATACATTGATTCACAAAGTATTGGTTGTATGTGCTTTGCTGTTCTTTATTGGATCTAACAGCTACTTGCAAATTTTTTAGTTTTTTAGGGAAGTGAGAGCACCTTAACTGCCTCTAATAGCAACATGCATTGCATGCATAAGTTATAGAATGTTTTTCTTGTATTAGTATTTTGCAACATGTTCATTTGAGAATATGTCTGCCCGATAACTGAGCTACAGCTCGCTGCTTGCATTGTGAAGTTTTCACAAGAGAGTAGAGCTTAACTGTATGACCAGAATAATCAGACACTGTTAACAAAGTACATCAAAACTAAAGAGAACTGAAAGTCCAAATAGATGTGTCCCTATTCAGAGGCGGAATCATCCAAAGGATGTGTTCCACAAAGGTTTGTCCCTCAGAAGATCTGAAGTCTAAATTGAGCCTGCACCTTTTTTCCAAAATGAGATGGTCTAACGAAGACCAAAACTAATTGGACATTCAGGCAGCTGTCCTCATCAACTCAAAAAGTAGAAGTTTAAGTTGATTATCAGACAGTTGGTCTCAAGCGAACAGAGTAGTTATTTGGGGTAATAATTTAAAAAATATGGAGAAAAAAAA
>NC_045742.1:8037604-8043931 GCF_008692095.1 Etheostoma spectabile
TAATGAGGAAAAAAATACTACTATCTAGTTGACGAGAATGTCTATTACTCCACTGTCAAAGTCCAAAAAGTAACTTTAATGTGACTTTTAGATTAGCCTGCGACAGATATAAATCATCAAAACATAGAAATGTCAGTTCAGAAAGAGGCAGCAAAGGTTTTGTTTCCTATAAAGGAATGCCATAAATAGAAGATGACCCCTTTGAAATGAAAGAACATAGTGTAGCCCAAATGTATCATGATTGATTACTTTGTGACTGATTACTTTGATTACTTTGATTACTTTGTGTAGCACAAATGTATCATGATTGATTACTTTGTTTGTATGCTATAAATAAAGAGCAGACAATCAATACTGAAGCCCAGAAAAGTCCAAAAGCTCACAAATTGTTATTTTTTTCACTGTGCATGTATCATACAGTGGCCGGGGCAGTGTAGTTTAAGTCCTGTTCAAACCTGTCCTCCACTACTTGTTTTTTTATGCTGGGTATTGTTCATAAAAAAAAGAAGACATAACCATCTGACATAGTTCAGTCATACCTGCTGTTGCTAGTGATTATTGGCCTTTCAAAAAGTGAGCAAATGATGAATGATAACCTTTATATTTAATGGTTTAGATTTTGATTACAAGTTCCACAAACTAAAATTCCCTTGCAGAGAAATTTAAGCATGAAGTCATCAGTTATATTTAATAATCTGAGCATATAACTCAATGTGCCATCAGTCCTTTCCTCACCTCCTTCAATTTACCTCCTAATAAGAAACAGTTGATTTTGACAGAGTGAAAGAAGTTTTGGCATACTCTCCAAGTCACACCATATGGCACTGCCTTGACACTCCATACCTCATGCTGGGTCTGGAATTTTTCTTTCAAGTTCCTGGAATAACGCATCCTGGCAGAGGAGGCAAAGTGTCCATCAGAATAGAATAACATGATAGAATTGGATCCTCTCATTTCTTACCAAACAAGAAGAAAGCATAGGCCAGGCGGGAGAAACTCACAATATAGTCTAACCTTGAGACGTGGACGCCAACAGTGTGCCCTCTTTTACATTATTCATATGAAAAATACAATTTTCACTTATATTTTATTCATTGGTTTTTCCTTAAACAATGGGAAGTCCTAGTGTGATTTTGACAGGGGTGTCTGACGGAGAGAAAATGGATGAGAGAAAAAGAGAGTATTATTACTTTCACCTGTGTTATTGATCGAAATTAAAGAACAGCCGCTAAAAGAATAGCTTTTTAATAATAACTTCATCAGTCACCGATGTCCTTTGTAAATCGTTGCATAATGTCCTTCATAACAGTCTCAGAGGGCATACACAAAGTAGTATGGGTGAGTGCAATGGCATCTTGATGCATCTGTGGATATTCAAACCACTCCACTGCTGTGTATATAAGACCTGAGGGACAATGTCTGATGCTGATCAACAGCTGCTTATACAATGTTATTCCAATATACAGTAGGTGATACACATTATAGAACAACTGATACTGGATTTTTGAGGCAGATACCAATGTAGACTTTTTTTTTTATACATAACTTAAACAAACTTTTTTTTTTCTTATAAAGAATTTTAACCACAATATGTGTGCTACTAAGCAGGGCATTTTGTTAAAAAAAAAATAAACTCGCTAGTGTTCTCTAGTAGACAAACTAAGTTAAGAAGGCACTTTCTAAATGATCAGAAACATCTTGGGATTTACTGTACAGCAGTTTTTTTTTGTCAACTAGCAATCAATTAAATTACACAGATACTCAATGTGATGAATCTTTAACAAGCCAATATCCCCCAATTGGCCCATCTGATTTATTAGTCATTCTTAACTGTAATCCAAATGATATTGAACACATGGAGTTGGCAACATTGCACATGAGTGTAACTGCTAGTCAGACTTAACCAGACCTTCCTCCACCGCGGCGCTGCGGAGGACGGTCTATTTAGTCCACACAGCATTCCGGGATGGGAGAAATACGTGCAATTGTGTTGCTAAGCAGCGGAAAAAGCTGCAGTGCCTCTGCAAAATAGCCTCAGGAAGGAACTTATTTTTGTGGAATATGTGTACGCTCAAAGGTTGTTTTAGTTGTGCAACAGAAAACTCAGATTGGACAGATAGTCGAGCTAGCTGTCTGGATTTAACCTGCAGAGATCTGAGAAAAAGGTTAACCATAGTCCTCATGAATTGACCTGAGTTTAAAATGCCAACACTAAGAAAGCCAGAGGCAATGGATATCCGCCCTGAATGAGTGAAATCCGGCGGATTTTCCTTTGGCAAAGGTGCAGTCCAGGAAGTGGAACGTCAAGGATAAAGACAGGAAACTACAAGAAACAGTTTGGAGCAAGATGTTGTTGTCAAAGGAATCTTACCCCAAAACGTGTCATAAACCCCTCGCTACTAGACCTAAGTGGATCTTATTTAAGAGTCTGCAACGTTGACAAAGCTACTTCAGAAGAGCAGTTAAGTGAGGTTTATCCAATTGAGTCAAAAGATTTTTTTTTTCTAGAACCAAATCCTATTAATGTCATGTTTAAAATATGAAGTGTGGTTGAAAAATTAGAATGTAGTGGTAAATGGTATGTAACATGATTAGCTAACCAAATCAATCATTGACCTTACCTAACGTTTCCTTAGTCAATTCAATTCAATTCAATTTTATTTATAGTATCAATTCATAACAAGAGTTATCTCAAGACACTTTACAGAAAGAGTAGGTCTAGACCACACTCCAGAATTAACAAGGACCCAACAGTTCTAGTAGTTTCCTCCAGAGCAAGCAACAGTGCAACATAGTCATACTCTATGTGCCATGCATGGATATTGTCTAAATAAGTAATGCATTATCCAATAGCAAAACGTTTTCTTGCGTTTTTTTTATTTTTATTATTGACTTTTAACACTGAGAAAAGTCAATAAGACCTTTTTTTTTTATAGAATTCATTGTTGTATCAGTCAGAGATACAGTCAATTTAGTTCTAAAAAGAAATGCCATTTTTTAAGTTTGGATATTTTTGAATATAAATGATGGAAGACTGCTTCTGAAATAAAGTTGCTCATTGTGAACATGTTGGATCCGGGCATGAGTAAGGGACTTTTTTCATACTTTTGTTAAAACTTGTTCATTAGCCTGTTAACGTTGCAGATGCTTTTATAAACAGTTAATGATTGTGTTTACTTGAGGTAATACTATCTCAGACTTATTTTTTGCCATATGTTACACAGATAAGAAAGTCAACCTTTTTCAATTCATCCTCTCAACACAGAAAATGTAGATCGGAACATAAAAGAAATCCATGGAAACCCCAAGAGTTTTTCTAATTATCTTGAATGCCAGCAAAGTCTATTAGCACTTTCTGTAAGTTTTTTTTTCTTTTTTTTTCGCTGGTCTCCAAAACAGATGGTGCGAAGGTTTGTCCAGAGACCTGTCTTTGTAATACAGTTGTAAACTGAGAAGTTCAGATGGTGGCATTGACAGGTCTGTTAAACGATAAGTCGTTGTTCAAAGGCAATAAATGGGGTAAAATGCCAGCTAGGGTAAGCTGCGATACCAGCTGTCGGCCACGAGAACAAGTAAGAAATCTCCGTTGATGGCTGGCACTGGACGAAGTATTCTGTGGAATAGATCTGGCCTCAGAGAAAACATAACCTTAATCTATCAAACATCAGTTCATAAAGTACTCCCATCAGAATCTTTTTTTATAAAGTCACAAAAATACTGAAGGAATTGTCAATTTTCCCCTTTTTAAAGCATAGCCAAGAAATACCAATTACCTAGCTAATTGCTAATTTATACACACCTTCTCTTTCGGATGTTTAGTGACCAACTGTGCTACTCATTATTAAACAATTGTTGGGGTGACCGTCTTTTTTTTTGACACATTTTATTAATTTATATAAAGTATTGCCACTTGTACCCTGGATCTCGTTCTTTCGGTCATGACCCAGCCTTCATGACCATAGGTGAGGGTAGGAACGAACACTGACCAGTAGATCGAGAGCTTTGCCTTCTGGCTCAGCTCTCTTTTTGTCACAACGGTGCGATAAATTGAATGTAATGCCGCACCCGCTGATCCAATTTTCCCACCAATCCCCGCTCCATTGTCCCCTCACTCGTGAACAAGACCCCAAGATATTTAAACTCCTTCACTAAGGGCTAAGACCTCATTCCTTACCTGAAGAAGGCACTCCCTCGGTTTCCGATGATCCTCATCCCAGCTGCTTCACACTCAGCTGCGAACCGATCCAGTGAGTGCTGAAGGTCACAGGCCAATGATGCCATCTGGACCACATCATCAGCAAAAAGCAGCGATGAGATCCCCAGCCCACCAAACTGTAACCCCTCCCCACCCTTACTACACCTCGATATCCTGTCCATAAATACTATAAACAGGATTGGTGATAAAGCGCAGCCCCGGCGGAGGCCAACCCTCACCCGAAACAAGTCTGACTTACTGCCGAGAACCTGGACACTGCTCTCGCTTTGGTAGGGTAGGGTTTGTCAGGGTACAAGCGGCCGGAATGTGTTTCCTCAGGAGGGGGGCTGGCGTCTCCCTTAGAGATAGGGTGAGAAGCACAGTCATCCGAGAGGAGCTCAAAGTAGAGCCGCTGCTCCTTCACGTCGAAAGGAGCCAGTTGAGGTGGTTCTGGCATCTGGTAAGGATTCCTCATGGGCGCCTTCCTAGTTGTACTGCACATTGCTGCAGCTCCTCTTTTCACCCTGTGTGTTGTGCTCTCTGTTTTAGCTACAGACTGAGGCATCTCACTTCTGTTCTATTTTTTTTGAGAGTCGCACATGCACAGTACCTAGGTAAGGACTACTAACAAGTCAGAAGCAGAGTATGTGGGCGTGCCAAGCCAGCAGCTAGGCGAGCATTATAACATGTGTTATAAAGTAATGCATGTTTGTCACGGAAGCAAAGGCTGGACTAGAATAGAGCTGTTTGGAACAGTTTGTGACCAGTGTTTTCTGTTGGAGATGGTAAGTGCCTTTGGGGGGGACTTTGGGCTTTTTCATTTGGTAAACCTATAACATGCACAAAAAAGATATATAACACAATAAATGAAACGGGGAAAAAACAAAAATGATAATATGTGATTAACTTTATTTTTTGAAATCTCAAAAGCATTTAAGATTTGCAAAGCTTTCCTGCTCAGACATTTTGGAAGGAAGAGAAAATTCCCCGCTGGCTCTTTTCAGTGCAGTGGGGGCCGGCTTTTCATAATGCTCATGTTTTCAGGCAGCTTTAAAATAAGTCACACAAATTCCTACGTTCCATTTCACTGAATGTCAATACACTGTTTTACAGAGTTTTACATACTATGCCCATATGTTAAAAATGGCAATGTCATTCAATAACAACCTTATTTGAGCCAATCCATTGCATAGACCTTTTTTTTTTAACAGGCATGTCAGCTCTTGAGATGTTAGGAAATCTGCATAGTAAGTCAACCATGTACAGAGGCTTCAGGAGCTTAGATGCAGCTGTATTATTTGTGAATGAATATATGAGATTGAGTCTCATGCAAACTCCTTCCAGTGTTTTCTTTTTCATTTTGTGGAAACTTGGTGAACAGACTGTCAAATATGCCTGATCAAAGATAAATCCCTGCATGCGCTTCTAACTGACAGTCAGATTTCTAACTAACAGGAAGACTTAGTCTAGTCATGTACCCACATAGCATGTACACTGTGCTGCAGCTCCAGGGGGAAAAAAGGCAAGTTTAGCAGAGTGTGTGTACAGTGTGTACAGTGTGGACCACAGTGTGGTTTGTTGTCATGATCCAATCCTGTCTGTGGGTGGATGAATTCTTGGAAGAAACTTACAACCTAGTGTACATTCTGTTTTCTTTTCCAAAAACTCAGATAGTCAGTGTACTCTGCTACATCTGCTTACAAGTTTGATTTAATGTAGTATGAAATATTCTTGATTCTACTCTACCATTTTTTGTCTATCCAAGAATTATTCTTTCCAGATCTCTTTGTTAGCATTGTGTCCTTGATAATTGGTAGCCTTTGAGTAATACTCCATTTACTGCATACAGTCAGACAGTTTTTTTGCATGTTTTTTTGTAAAAAAAGTGCTAACTGACAATTTATTTTCCATAAAGTACAGTAAGCAACATTTGTCTTATAACAATACAAGAACTATGTTTTTTTACTCCCTTTTGTATACTGCAGTTTAGTAATACATGATGCAATAGGTTGTAGCTTGTTTGTTGAAAAATGGGAATAGAAAATGTAAGTATTACTCTTAATCTCGTTTGACAGCCATGATGTCTCTCTCGTTCTCATGGGTGGGTCAAATTCTCTGGGTGGGCAAAGCAG
>NC_045742.1:8043941-8054498 GCF_008692095.1 Etheostoma spectabile
GAAATGGGAGGTAACCTTGCCCCTTATGACCTCATAAGGAGCCAATTCTTGCCACTGGGGGAATGCATATTAATGTTAAAAAACCTCATAAAGTGAAATATTCATGCCATGGGACCTTTAATTTAAAGAAGATTCATCTCTCAGGAATCAATTTGAATAAAGTTGAACAACGAAGGCTCTCAATGAAAAATAAATTGGACTCACGGATTAACTTAAAAAATACATTAAAGATCCCCTGCAAAGTTGCATCTGGGACAAGGCTCCTTAATTCTACATTTATCTACATGTCCGTGTTGCTCCTTCCATTTATTGAAATCAGTCTTCACTGCGCTTCTTGTTGTCACAACTAATAAATGTAAACCCCTCGGGAAAGGATTTAAATGCACTCCACATGCTGCATGTCTATTAAAGTCTCTCTGCTGGGAAGGGAAATGCTTTTTAGACAAAGGGAAGTGACAGAACCATACTTATGATAGCTTTAGTAATCCAGCTAAGTCATTTGCAATGTAATTGTGCCTCTGATCCAGAGGATGGGGCTGAAGCATTAACCACACAGTGTTGTTCTGCTATTTTGTTTATGACAGATGTATGTCTAATGACAATCATGTATGTCTAATGACAATCACATAATTGTAAATTGAATTTGAGCTCACATCAAAACAAAAATAGCTACTTTCAATTTAAGTTGTTATGGTCTAGTTGAAAGCCTACTGATGTGTCTGAATTGTTTAAATAATGGTAAAGCCACCATAACAGCACAATAACATAACAAAAATAAGGTAGATGTTGCATAATCTCCCAAAAAAGTGTTGCCCACATGCTCAACTCCAGAATTCCTCTGGTACACTGGATCCAGCTACTGCAAAAACCTGATCCCTAAACATCTTTGAACAATGTTTCAGGGGGGTTGAGATGTCTTTAGAGGGGAAAAAAATGTCTTGGTAAATGTATCACAAAACCACAGGTATTACTCTGGAGATTTAAATTCTTCACGCCTCTTCACGCATAAGAGGGCAAAAAGAGGCATTTTTCCCAGCATTGGCAGGGGCACGTCTCTTTTCTTTTTCACTGTCTATTCCCTGCTGCCTGAAAAGTCCTGATAAGACACGCAAGTATCTGGGGAGGAGTAACCCCACATGCTGAGGTGGGATTCAAATTGTTTGATGGAGTGACTGATTAACTGTTTTTATTTATTTTTTTATGTCTATTTTTTCAACTCCCTGGTGTTGCTGTGGAACCTTTCAAGTTGTGATGGTGCCTTTTGCAGTTTTTCTACCAAGTCACTGTGAATGAGGGTAGGGATTGAATTATTTCTGTCATTTACTGGCAGACACATCATTTGCTCTCAAGCACAGCTACAGTAGGGCCATTCACAAGGCTGTAGTGGCAGAGTTAAATAGAGAACCTTTTTTCTGTTGCAGAAAATCTATGTGAATTTGTTCATTTTAAACCTGTAAAAATGCAATCCAGAATACTAGATTGCTGAAACAAAAAATCAAGACCCTCCTCAAGACAGCCCATTATAAATAGTTTTAATCTTACAGTTGGGACTGTCATAACCCCGTAGAAGAGGCATTAGACGTTCTTTCAAAGGTGCTCTAAGCGATGTTGGGTGACGTTACTTCTTGTTGACGTAAGAAGTATTTTCAAACAAAACCAGACTAGCTTGCACCTCCCTCCTCCTCATCCCGTCCCATCCCCCTCCCTTCTGTGCTTCCTGCACTAACACCCCCCCCCCCCCCCCCAAAAAAAAATTCTCTTGTCAGTTATTGTCTGGAGCGCTGGAAGACTTTTTGTGTATGCTTCGTGGTGCAGGTGGGCACAGTTTGTTTTTGTTGCTGTTTGTAGACCTTGGGCTGTCTACCGAGACCACGTTGTTTTACAGTGTGTTCTGGGGACAGGCAGCTCATGGATAGTGAGGAGATGTTTTCTGTATTTGACAACAAGTGGTCTAGCCTAAAACATGCGTGACATCGCTCAGAGCACCTTTAAGTAAATCAATTAGATGTTAATGATGATGTCGAATTTACCTAAATGAATGTTCTATGTGTTTTCTAGATGCATGCCAAACTCCCATTGTCTGAGTTGATTAGTACCTGCTATATAAAAGTCGCATTCTTTAAATATTAAAGATTATGTGACCATAGCATAAGACAGGCATGTATTTTAACAAATAAAGGTTACGTTTAGGGTTGAAATTAAGTTTTACGGGCAATGTTTTAGCCATGGTTAAACGAGAGACATTTCGAACAAAATTAAAGGAAGACGCTGCCGATATTCTCTGTTTGTCTTATTGCAAACACAATCCATGAAAATACAAATTCTAACAATGTCTTAGTCCATCTCTTAATACTCTTAATACTAATACTTCAACCCCAAGCACTGGAGTCTTCAGCAAATGTTACTCAAACAGTAAATGGTGAATTCTGGGGATGTTTGCTACACTAATGAGTAATTAAGGCAGCAGGCCACATGTGGGATTGTCTCAAACTAAACTACCGGGACCATGGTCATTGCTTTGAAGGAACATGTCACCCAGTGTGTCACTGTCAGCCCAGTGTGGCTTATTAATGTGTTTCTAGGTTTTGGAGGTTTAAGCCGAAGCTACAAATAGTGTTTGGATACAGAGACAATCTTTAGTCAGATCAATCAATTGTTGCTTTTTGTCTTTTGATAGGATTTCTTGATGATAAGGAAAATCTAGAATATACCGGCCCAGCCTTGTTTTTAAAATGCAATAAAACATACAGTCATAACTCTCCAAAATACAATATTTTGTGCCACCGCATTTTAATAACCACGGTGATTAAAACAAGGTGGCTGCAAACAACTGGGGAGAAAAACATAGTGTACACAGTTTATTGGAGGGTTGTTGTGCAACTAGTTTCTTTTGATAAACATGAATTAAAGCACTGTGCACAGCACCTCCCAGCACTTTGCTGTTCATGCATTCTTAATATGATACCATTAGGAGGAAACAATGGAGGGGGATTTAACATGGAGGCGAAAAACTGGACCTCAAAAAAATACTTGATATTAATAGTATTACTTTTCAACATGTTACTCTGACATCAAACTATTCCCTTTAACATAGTCATCCATGTAATCATTTTGTGGTTGGGAACTTAATTAGAGCACAGTATCCATTGTTTGTACTTTAAGACACTGTCTTGACAAGTTTGGGGTCAAGGGCCTTTGTCGATGACTTTGTATCAGTGTTTTTCTGTACTAAAGAAGTAACTCTTAGAAGCCCACAGTCACTGGCTCAAAGAGGGAATACAGCCTCCCATTAGGGATTGAGCCAACCACCTTATTAATTAGCCTTTGCCGCTTTAGGCCAACCTGCTAACCCATTTAATGAGTAAATAATTGCTTCTTAGGTCTTATGTCATCATGTCTTTTATTAATATGGGAAGTTATCTCAAAATTACTCTTGAACCCTCGGAGTGTCAAAACAAATTTGGAGCAGAGGAGAGTTTGGCCCAAAGATCTTTCTGTGGGCTACACATCTTGGAGGATTGGTTGCAAAATAAGATAAATTCCGATTTGATTCCTTAAGGATTTTCAGAATTGTCAAAAGACGTTTTGACAAGGGATTGTTATCAAATAATTGGAAAAGTACAGCCAATTTAAAATCTCTGTACAACTTGTAAAAAAAGATAAAATAAATAATATTGGCTCCATTTCAGTTGTCCTCTTTCAGTTGTACACAGTTATTCCTTTTACCTTACTTTGTTTTCACTCTCAAACTTGCACACAACAGAGCCTAATAGTTACTCAATTTGACTGAAAACTAAATCATTGTATTTTTACAAATAATAATGACATACATATTGTACTATACAAAGTACAGAAAGTCACATGCACAATGATAAATAGATGCGTTATCAGTCCCCAGGGTCAAAGAGGCAGCCGAGAGAAATGGGAAATTCTAGTAACGCGTATCATTTTACATGTTAACTTAACTTTGAGCAATTTTCTCTGGCCTTAGTGACTATTTGCTAAGCGAGGAATAGCCATCCCTCTTTCCACTGCAAATCAATAACTTGTCTTTCTTGGTCTATTGCCGACTTGTGATTTATGTATTACAAATCAATGAGGGTTTTTATGAAGTTGATATCTTTATACACTGCACTGATGTGATGTCATCCATTCATTGTGTCAGCGTTGAACAGTGTTCCTCTGCAGTGAATCATGTCATGAAATGGATGTGCAATTTTGTCTTTCAACTAGATGTTTTATTTGCTTTCTAACTGAGTCTAAGAACATTTGCAATCTGGGGCTCTTTGGGTGTCCGTCTATATACAGGGAAGGTGCAGTGTGGAAAGCTGGATTTTTTTTGGAAAGCTACATTTTGTTTCTCATACGAGCCTAACATTTTTTTTCAATTGATTGCTATAACAGAAGACTCAACACACAGTATTCATATTACATTGGTGAGACAAGACTATTGTCAGTTCAGTAAGATATTGGTGGCAACTGTGTCAGAAGTGCAAGTTGTTCTTGTTAAGTAAAACAACATGCCTAATTTACTGATTTTATTAAGTTTCTGCTCTACTGCTCGGATAACGTGACTTCCTTTCTCTAAAAAGAAAATGTATAAAAGCCCTGAAAGTTAGTAAATCTGTTTAAATCACCTTCTGGCCTTATACAATCTGCACTTCATTTAGCTGGTAAAGTAATGATCGTCAATGGGTTTGTAAATAAGCTACTTAGAGGGAATTATGCTGGAAAATGTGTAATTAGCAAGAACAATGCTTGCACTGGCAGTGTAAAAGCATTTAATGATTGTCCTCTAAAGCTTAATGCTTATTTTTAGCACGTCAGGGTCCATTCTCTAACAATATAAGGCTAAGGGAATCATTTGTTTGGTGTTTTTGCCAGACTGTGATGCCAAAAAGTGTATATGCCTGTGTTAATGCTGGAAGGCTTTTTAGATAAAGATTTAGATGGCCAATATCAAATAGAAAAAGCAAAGAAAAGCATGCTGCTGTTTATGCACCCCTTTGCCAGAAAGTGTTACAGCAGGTGCATCTGCTCATCTCCTTTCCTTCTGGATGTAATTCAGATGTTTAAAATATGAGAGAAGGGAAAACATGCTCCCTGCAAGTTGAGGAATTGTTTCAAACATATGAAACTTTAATTACAATTGTTTTGGGGTTTCATAAATGGACCAAATATCTGAAAAACCGAGGAGAAACATTGCCACCCTATTACACATTACTATATGTCATTGTCCTTTTTACATGATTTGATTTTTTTTGTTTATCATCACATGACTGCAACACAGAAAATGTTAATGAAATTACATAAATCCAAAAATGTACAGAACAAACTGTCTATGTCCAAATGAGATGAGCAAAGCATGATCAGCCCTTGACCAGTCGACTCAAAATCAAAAGTAAAGATCTTCACATTACTTTGCACTACACAGTTATGCTGACTTGGGCTTCCTTATTATGTCTTTTAATAAAAATGTTTTATAGCCACGGGATGATAAACAAATGGGAAAACTGAAGCAATAAGGTGATACAGATACCATAGGCAACATTATGTGGTGGTCTGTATGGTCTGTATCTGACTTTTCAGTTTGATCCAAACCAAAATTGCAGGTGTGAAACCTTCCCTGGACTATGGTCCGGACCAAAGAACCGAACCTTGGTTCGACAAAAGGAGGGGGTCTCTGGAAAGTGAGATCCAAAACCACATGTGCAATTACCGCTAATTGCCATAGAGTCCCCAAAGAGAACAAAACAAAGATCTTTGAGATTGTAACTTTAAAAGAGAATTCCGGCCAATTTTGATGTTAATCTTGATTGCCATAAATATGTGAGTACTTTTGATTGAAAACATGAATTAAGTAACATGAAGATGCATCTTCAAGTCAGACATTGTTTTAATTCACCTACCCTGTCTTGATCTTGCCGGTGGGTAGCTTGCTTGCCTGGTTAGCTGCTAGAGCTAGTTGTTAGCCGCTATTTTTATTTTGTGAAAATCATAAAGCATCAGTTCCGTGTGTACTTGTAGCTCATCCAGTTTGTGTGTGATCAATCTGTTGTTGGTGAGCAGGAGGCTTGGCAGTGTTGATCTGTGTGGTAGACCCCTTAGCCGGCCAGGCAGCCTTCGTCCCCGCCTTCCTCGCCTCCCGCAGCCGACAACATATTATTTTCCTCTTCGAAAATAGGTAATTACATGTAGTTACATAGTTACTGATATGGTCTACTACTACAGTGCTCAATTACCTATTTTTGAGGGGGAAATAAACTACAGTTTGTCGCCGCAAAGGCAGGACACCCACCACACCACCGGGCGCTCGGGGGATTTTTTGCCGGCTGCGAGAGGCGAGGAAGGCGGGGACGAAGGTTGCCTGCCCGGCGAAGGGAACTAGCCCACAGATTGACATTGTGATCAAGCATTATACATACATACACATTGTTACAATAATTTAATTATCAAGAATAGACAGAGACCACTGAAGTTATATTAAAGTTAATTTCCACACTACAGAATAGTAGACTTAGACTTAGACTTCTCTTTATTGATCCTGAAGGGATGACTCACGCAAGGAAATTGAAAATTCCAGCAGTAGTTTAGTAGTAGTAGAAAATTTCTAACTGGAATCTCTCAATAGCTGCTTATTTATACAAAGTGGATGATAATACAAAGTCATAACAAAGTTGATGTTGTCAGTTTATCTCATTCAGTCTGGGAATCTCCTCTGCCTGCTCTGCCCCCAGAAACATCATGTGCCTTTTACAAGGACAGACGATGGCACCATAGTTATCTTGTGTAGTGTAATCAGTATAATATGGCATTATTATGCAAACAGTTTTAATAATAGTCAGAGAAAAAGTATATATTATAATTTTTCTAACACACATATACACAGGTAGTAATGATAATTTCACAGGAAGGCTGCTGACTAGCTACAGTGTGTCCATGGAGAGTTCTGAGCATTACAAAATGCTCTTTTGCTGCTATTCCTGCGGATGCCTATCCGATATGACAACTGCTTTTTGACTGGCTGGTTATGAGGTTATTTGTCAAGAATCCTGACAGCCTAGACTGAACATTCTGCAATAGAGCAATGTAAGTGTCAGTCCTGGCTTTGTAAAGTAGAATGGCAGCAATGAGTCAAGATGTGGAGCTAAAGACTGAATTACTATCGGACCCGTTCCTGAAGGACTGATCCTGTGGATAAAACGCATGAGTGATGGACATGTATTAAAGATTTTTCTTTTGGGAGAAAATGCCTGATGACAGGTAAAGTATGTGTACTTAAAAGTGCTGAAAATACAACTAGTTCTATACTCACTTACCTTGTTTAAGTTGTTTAAAATGCCTTCAATTCTGTTTCTTCTCTGGTTCCAGCATTTCAGTGGTGAGGACTAGCTGTTTTTCTCTGTTTTTTTTTAACCATTATTGTTTTATTTAACAAACAATTTAATCCTCAATAACATATTTTTACTTTTTGTGCTGTTAGAGAAAAACTGTGATTTAAAGAATTTTTTTGACATTTTAGAGAATACGCTTATTTGCTTTCTTGCCGCGAGTTACATGACAAGAATATTACAGTTCACCTGTCTGCGAGGTAAATATGACATATTAAGCTATGGCATGCTGCCGGCTTACTTGGCAAACCCCAAAGACTTTAAGCGGCAATCCTGGCTCTGACCAAAGCTAACAAAATCCACCTCTAATGCTCACTAATTAACGTTATATCATTTTTTTTTTGTTACATCTGAACAAAAATCAAAAAGTAAAACTGTCAAACTAACATCTTACGGTGAGTTAGGTGCTGATGTATTTCTTGCTCGGGAACTAATGGTGGTGACTCCAGGGAATTACTGGTCCCGACAAAGAAATAGTCCCAGTCTTTCTGTCAAGTTATGTTAGTTGGCGGCTGGTGGTAGATTCATTTTTAGCCCACAGATATCAGAGTATTCTCATCTAACTGACAGCAATGAAGCAAAGAAGTGTATTTCCCCCCCATGGGGGCGGTCTTTTTTCACAAAATCATTGCTTTAACCCTGTGCCGTCAAAGGGCATTTTCACGTATCTTTTTAAATTCACCCTTTTAAGGTATTTGCAAATAACTGATCCCCCTGTGTTTCATATGAAAATGTTCAGAACAAACTCATCTTTCCATATAGTGATGCCCAAATTTTTTCTTGAACAATGTTTTATAAAATAGATAGATAAAATAGAAGATAATTTGGCACATAAGCTGAAACGTTGATGCTGGCTTTTTGAAATTCCTCAACTCTCTTTTTGAAGACAAACCTTAACTTAGTATGTGTTGGATTAATTGTTTCCGTGCTTGAAATGAATTTACCAAATTCTTAGGTTACATATGATTAAAATAGTAAATAAGTGTCTGAAATCCAATTTTGTAATATCCCTTTTTGAGTAGGAGTTTTGTCAAACATTGTTTGGACTCACCGGTGCGTCTTTTGTCCTCAAGAGGGTTAAATCAGGGCAATTTAATAAAAATTAAAAAGTCCAGTTACTATAACATATACTATATATTTAAACTGTAAAATTGAGAGCTGCATAACTGTGTTTTGTAGTTGAAAACAATTACAATAAAGATCTATTCTATACTATTCCATAATATCCTCCCAGCAAAGGTCAGTTTGGTTATTTTGCATAACCTCACCTCATACTTCTGTGGATACATTTGTTCAAAATATGTGCTTTGTCTTGTAGTAGTGCTTCCTTCTCTTTTGATAAATGCCCCACATTGGGAACATATGAGATAGGTTTAGAATTGGCTGCCAGAAGAATACACGTATCGGTCCATTCATTTTTAAAAGCATGGTTGTCTGCATGCACTTTCCTTACTTTCTCCTTGTCATCTCTCTCACATCTCCTTCACGCTGTTGTTCTCCCTAGCAAACTCTCTATGTACAGTAAACAATGGATTTGATTGGCTCAATTGAGTGCAGCTATTGCTGTATAAACTGGGTGAGCTCTGCCCATGGTCTACAGCAGTCTACAGCCACAGATGTGAATGTTTGAATCTTTCATTTTTGTTTGTCGGTGTCAATCAGATTGGACCATGCCACACTTTTAAAGGGGAAAGACAAAGACAAATGTCATGTATTTTTCTTAAGCCTATAGAATGCCTCCTTCATGAAATATCTGTCTGATCATCCATGGATAAAACAATGGCTCAATGTTTTCAAAGTCATATTTCACTCAATTGAGTATTTAAAAACACTTGGAATAGAAAATTGAATATAATTTACAGCAAAGTAATCAAATCAGCCTCAGTATCTTTTGAGCACTGACCGCTGTTACAACTGGTTCCTAGAACACAGCCATTGGAGTTAATTAGAATGAATGTAGCAGGAATTATTTGGACGATTGAGACAAATAACCAATCTGTGCACTGCAATTGAATTGTTCTGTGGACAATAGAGCTTCCAATCAGGATTGGACACCTCTCCTCTCCCTGCTGACTTCAGATACCTAAAGACAATGTACACTCATTTGCAGAGTAATTGTTTTTTTTACCCATGCTTATTTCCAAATTCAATTTAAGGCCACTTTCTTGCCAAGCAAAAGAAAAGGTCCTCTGGAGTGCCGTGAGTCCATGTTTTGATCATTGTTTTCTTTCCGGTTGGAGAGAGAATTATTGATTAGGATTCAATTGAAGCTGTTGTGAAGGCGAGAGGTCCATTTGTTGAAACTTGATGGTGTGCGTCACTCCAGATAATGAGGAAGCTTAATGAACCATGTTAACTCTACGTTCCGTCCTCATCAAAGTCGTCAGCGACAGCATTTTGATTGGCACCTGTCCCTAAATCAATTGAATTGGCAAGTATGTATGCCTTGCCATCTGTGTTGTTGTCATACAGTATGGGTTTTTGAATGACTAGAAAAAAGCTATGATAATTCCCTTCCTCTGTCATTTTTTTCCTGACAGTTTCAGGTGCCTAAATGAGCATGTTTGGCGGTGTAGGGCTATGTCATTCCCAGTTTTCAACACAGATGAAACAAGGCGTAATACCATGTTGGAAAGAGCGGATAAAATGACGTTGACGTGTGAATCGCTGTGTGCTTTATTATCACAAACAGAGATACAGCGGGAAGGCTCTGCCATAGATCTTCCAAATATAGAATCTAAGCAGTCAAATCCCAACAAACTCAGTTGCATTAATAAGCTCACGTACTGTATATCTCCAAAGGTGAAAGAAGAGGTGTCCTGTTGTTGCATGACCCAGGATGGGGTGGCATTCAGATGAAACAGTTGAGTTAGTTCTCCCATGAGGGGCTATCCCTTAGATCTTTAATTAGGGCAAGAGAAGGCAGAAAATGTAATCAATCCTCTCACTTCTGGGGTTTGTGTAGTGGGACAATGCAATAACGTATATTCCCGCAGGACAGTAATTTCATCAATATTCTATTTAACAAAGCCTTTTTTTTGTATTTGCAGATATCAGTGGCCGAGGTTTAGCAATATCATAGATTACCAAATCTAAAATGTTCTTATAACATTTAGTGAAATGTCTACACTTGATTACTTTTAATTGTGAGATAAACAATAACAGA
>NC_045742.1:8054508-8057881 GCF_008692095.1 Etheostoma spectabile
TAGTCTAATAGCCTAATAGCAAACTAGCTCATAACCAGCAGACTTGCTCTAATTTCACACATTGTAATATGGATCAATATGGTTAACCCGTTTTATGGAAAGAATACTGAACCACTTGGTGTTTGTGAGGATACAGCGAGGTTGTGTTATAGTTCTAATTAATTCGCACGGAGGATTGAAGCTTCCATTTATGCCACAAGACATTTGGGATAACTTTAATTTATGGAGTACAGAGAGAACTGGTACTCTGACACAAGCAGCAGGGGGTCTTTGAAAGCGGGCGGCATTTTGCCGTGGAAGAGCTTTGAACATCCCCCCTCCCCCTCCCCTATCCCAAAGCAGCACAGGAATCAAAAGCAAAGGCTAATGCGCCTTACGCACCACAGTGTTCCATATCCAAAATTGTCTCGAACTGTTCATTATTCATAATAAATCCTTGTTAGGGTAGGTGCATGTCTGACATGGCAACAGGCAGTTCCTTGTGATTTTTCTTACTGAGGGATACATGTTCACTGTTGTTACACACATATTCACTATACGCTATCTCACTACACAACGGTAGACCTCCAGATTTGCATGAAATTAGCAATGAAACTAACTTTGAAATGTGTTCCTGTTGTGTTTTTTTCCAGCTCAGTGCTGCCTGACCCTCTGATACCCCCTGCGGAGCTACAAAGATGTTGTTGTTCTTGTCAGACACTCACAGCAGCTAATTAGAGACAGACTAACATTCTAAAGAACCAATACCATTGCCATAAGTAGTTAAATGGGGAGGAAAATCATGTCCGCTTTCAGTAGACCTCTAAACAATATGTACTTCAAAGAATTTCTACAAATACAAACCAAAGAAAACGATGTGTGAATCAAAGCGTGTGACAGACCTCCTCAGGAAGGTAAAATAAATTGATAGAGATCAAGCATGTGAACTACTACTTCCTGATATCAACGCTAATGATAACTCCCAGCGTTGGAGCAACATCTCAGAGGATGAAAGTTTAGTGTACACATGTAAACACTAAACAAGTGCTCGATCAGGGTTCTAATCTCCAGTAACTGCATGGGGAACAAGGCGTCATGTAGGAGCACATATGCTCTCACTACTAAAGTGCAAAATGTTTAATTTTGACGCCGCAGGGAGTTCAATGACTGTTATTAATGGTGGGAACGGCTGAACGCAGGTTTAGGAACCATTAATTCAGATTGTAATTACGTGAACTTGAGGCCAAACTTGTATTATATTATCTCATGATACTGAGATGCATCCTCTCGATAAAATCACTGCTGATGGCGTCGGTTACAATTATATCCACAGTTTGTAATGGAGAGAAACAAAT
Organism: Etheostoma spectabile; assembly: GCF_008692095.1. NCBI lineage: Eukaryota > Metazoa > Chordata > Actinopteri > Perciformes > Percidae > Etheostoma > Etheostoma spectabile. The sequence goes on from NC_045742.1 coordinate 8,055,843, forward strand.
TGAATAGCTGTGTAAATGAAACTGCGAGCAAACCTGATGATCTGTGAAATTTCAAATGTAGCCTACTGGGGTGCAGCTGGTAACCGTTTTTATCTGGATAAGCCAGAGGAGTTAAATAAACTTCATTAAGCCTTTTTAACTTCTACAAGAGCTGAATACAGGTGAAAGTTACTTCATCCACACTTAAAACAAAATATGTGCTTTATTTAAATTAAAACACCCCATAATCTGTATTAAAATGTGTTTTTCCCCCTTTTGCCCATTTCAATTGTATTTGGATGGCTTGAGAATATGATTGGATAAAATAGGATAAAAAAAAAACTTTCTCCAATTTCTTGGGGTTGACATCGTGCCTGGCAGACACATTCCTCAGTGTCCTTTGTTTAGATTTATATTGTTTTAGGGAAATAAAAACACACATATAATCCATTATGTAATGAAAATTCAATGAGGTGATTACATTACACACATTATACTTCTAATAGAGTCTGGTGAATTCTGAACACTCACTCCTATATGTTGTTGATAGAACATGACTAAACCGGCAATGGCACCATTAAGTTACGCAAAATTATTCAGTAAAAATTTTAGATTTATATTCTATGTCACATTTGTGAGATAATAATTGGAGGCTGGGCGATAAAAAGTTCTCGAAGCAGGATCGCAATGAAATCTGGACATATTTACCCGATAACACAACGGAGAGAGTCTGCCATTTTGGCTTGGATGCCTGACTCTCCCACTACCAAAATGAGCATTTGTCTGAGTTGTCAGTTGTCAGTGACAGGGTGCATGTTTCCCTCATGTTAAAATGGTTGTTAGTGTTAAATTATAGTTATGTAAGGTTTGTTTCAGGTAGGGGGAAACGCAGATCGACAGGGGAACAGTCTTAGACACAACACCTGGGAAGAAGGTGGAGTTGGAAAAATTAGAAGAAATTAGTGAAAGTTGTGCAAAGGGAAACAAAAGTTATGGTGGATATAGACTTGTGCTGCCAGACCTTCCTCCACAGCGCTGCGGAAGAGGGTCTGGCAAGTCCACACAGCATTATGGGATGGGATAAACACATGCTCTTGTTTATTGTGTGTATTGGTTTATTGGAATTTCTTTAAACCAATCACAACCGTCATTAGCCGCGTCTTGGTGGTATGCGTATGTTCAAAAGTTGTTTTAGTTGTGCGAGAGAAAACTCTGATTGGACAGATAGTCTAGCTAGCTGTCTGGATTTACCCTGCAGAGATGTGTGGAGCATTTAACCATAGTCCTCATAAATCCACCCGAGTTTAAAATTCCAACACAATAGAGAGCGGAAGGAAACTGACATCAGCGAAAAGACATGCATCCGGCGGAATTTTCCGCTGTACCGGAACAATCCCAGAAGTGGAATGTTGTGGATATAGACTATGTTGGACATGAACGTGAACTTGCATTATCATCTCAAGCTTGAGACATTAATAATAAGAAAGTGTTGCAGGATATCAATTGTGGGGAAAAAGGTTCGGATTTCACAAAGCAACGAGGAGCCGATTAAGACTGCAAAAATATGTTGCCGGTTGGTGCCAACCAGGACGGGAAAAACGAAAAAATAATTTACATCACCTGAACAGGTACTGTCTCAACAACCACACAGAGTCATGCTGGCTCGAGTCCACACACACGGCCTGCAAGTTAAAAGTAAAGCTAGTTTATCTGCTGTTAACAGCGCTAGCATTAGTTGTGGTGTACCAGCTGTATCAAAACAACAATCAATTGTGTCATCTTTTGTGGCCATTGCCCCATATGAAAAACATTCAAAAAAGACCAAAAACATAACAAGCACTATTTGCCATTGTTTACTTCTCTATGTACTTACTTATTTTGGTTTTGTACTACCTCTACAAACATTTCTTGGCAGGAAATGTGTTTACATTTAATTTGTTGCTTTCAAGTTGTTGTAGGTTGTCTATAAAATCAAAAGAAATGTAGCCAAAACTGACTACTCAGTTTGCACTTATTATACAGTATTTATACAGTATATATATATATATATATATATATAT
>NC_045742.1:8057891-8066594 GCF_008692095.1 Etheostoma spectabile
TATATATATATATATATATATATATATATATAGGTGGATATTGATCAACATGGGAAAGTATATATTAATATATAAATATATGTGTGATATTGTGATCACATGTTTTGCCACATTGCCCAGCCATAGTGTTTAATTTAATATTATACACAATAATTTTAATAATATTAAAGTTTCAAACATTTTGTTGTCTTTAGGCTAGGTGTCACAAGTTCAAACTCTCAAACTCAAGAATGATGTGAATACAAATAATCCCTGGCTGTTAGCTTAGAGCTGCTTGTGCGCTGCCTCTGACACAAACGGGACACAGGATAATAACCATACTATACTAGTTAACTTCCCATCAAATAGTCCGCTAAGGACAGTTGGGATGTCTCCAGTGAGTCCTGATCTACTTCTCACATGCGCTTAAACACCAAGAGCTTTTGTTAAGGTGCCATACTGTACCTGTCATCAAAAAAGAATCAAACTTATCCAACATCAAACTGATGAAAAGTGGAAGTCAAAGCCAAGACATAAATCCAATATTTTCTGTTCATCTCATGTAAATTCAATTCAATGCAGTTCAATTTTATTTATAGTATCAAATCATAACAAGAGTTAACTCAAGACACTTTACAGATACACTAGATCTAGACCACACTATGATTTACATGGACCCAACAATTCTTGTAATGCCGCCAAGAGCATTCATTTAGTTTGACAGTGGCAAGAAAAACTCCCTTTTAGGATGAAACCTTGGACAGACCCAGGCTCTTGGTAGACGTGTCTGACGGTGCCGCTTGGGGATGTAATGAATAGTGGCAATAACAGTCACAATAAAAGATAATGGAACAGTTTGACTAGAAATAGCAGTTGTAGTAGTTCATGGCATAGCAAGGCACTGCAGGGCATTAAAGGGCACAGCAGAGCATAGTAGGACATAGCAGGGCACCGCAGAGCGTAGCAGGACGTGTAGCAGGACCACAGCGACAGCTGCAATCATGATTTTAGTGTCACCGTAATCCAAGGAAACATGCTGGGAAAAAAAAAAAAACACAAGGACTCCGGGGAATAAGCTCTACAGAGCTAGGTTAGTAACAAGCATTTCTGGGACATGGATGCATAATCCAAGGAAACATGCTGGGAAAGAAAAAACATAAGGACTCCAGGGAATAAACTCTCTAGAGCTAGGTTAGTAACAAGCATTTCTGGGACATGGATGCACACATGCAGTATCCACCCAATTTTGTTTTTTTTTTGTATTTTCTTAATTCACACAACACATTTATCACGTCTCCTAATTTCTCCTTTGGTTACTGGTTAATTATACAGATTTTTGAGTGTAGCACAAACTACAGTCACATGACTTTGCTTTGGAAGGCAGCATATATCAAATTGTTTATTTCTCTTGTACCATACCTGTAGTCATATAGGGAGGCTCTTTAGTAAGGTATCCTGGAGAAAGGAAGGTTCCTTCCAAATGACATAAAGCGGTGATGTCTACCTTTGGGCTAAAGTATTTTATGTTGACAGAAATAATTTCTGGAGCAGTAATGTGTACACTTAAATCAAGCACTATTTCACCTTTCAACATACTTTTCTACCGTTAGCCCAAGTTTCACGTCAAACCATATTGTGTACCACAACTCCTTCGGCATCTAAGAGTGGTGGAGTATTTTTATCTGAATGCAGTTCTCGAGGGAAGTGAGACTGCTGAACGCCCACACAGCCCCGCTGACAGCCTTCAAACTAAGTAACAGCACTGTGAAGCCAAGATGCACTACCTCAGTTTGTGTCATTGCAATGTATGTACTTTGACAGTCTTATGGCAAAGAGATGCCCCCTCACACACATGCAAACACATCTCCCCCGCACACACACACACGCAGTCAATAACATCAAGTGCTGATGGTGCGCCTGCAACCAGAAACTGCTGAAAAGTGACCCTGGCTGTGCCCTTGTCGCCGACTCGGGGTAACAAGTGAATGGAAATTGGTTTTACCTGAGTCAGGTAATCATTACTAAATGAATTTGCTCCTGAGCCAAGGGTATAAGTGGGATAAATATATATCTCTGAGATGAATTCAAATTTCACTTATGTAATGAAAGGCTGGCTGGTTATTGATTTTGGAGGTTACACTGCATGCTTTTCATCACTGGCCTGTTCTACATTAGAATGATAAATTCTCAATTTGGCAGGTGTTTATATGAAACTGTCAACAATTATAGCAACAATGATTTTAATGTTTTGTTAATTCTTTCCTCCGATCCGGCAGGTTTTTTGTTTCATGCATGCATAATGAGCATAAACATGAATGTTGTCACGACATTGATTTTTTCCAACCCATGCTGTTGTGCACTGTCATCATCATAGCGGACACTCATCACCTTCATTAACATCACATCTACTGCCATCATATGCATTCTAATCATCATTATAATCAGAGATATCATAATTATTACCATTGTGACTGTACGGATGGCACCATCATTATTGCTGCACGTTAATAAAGTGGCAGTGATTCATTTTTCTGTGGCTCTGACTGTGTTCATTACGCCTCAATAACAGATGGACCCTGTTAACTGCACACGTCTGACGACTGCTGAAGTGTCGGCTTCAGCACTCGCAGCAGCTGGGAGGACATGGCCCGTGTTTCAGAGCTGGTCCGTGCTCTTCAATAATTCAACCCTTCCAGCTGTCTCTTATCAAGCGCAAAGCTCCATGGCCTGCAAGCTCACATCATAGTTCTACCCAGGCACTGCAGTGGTCCATCTACGAGTGGACCCTTGAACCAATGCTGTTACTTAAAATCAATGTCTGCTTAATGAAGTATCATCATTGCACAGCATAACCTCAACCTTTTATTTAAAATAAAGTGTAACATCGTCCCTATTCAGTTTAACTAATTTCCTCAAGGAATTGAAAATTGTAGTCTTTTCTCTTTCTTGTCGACTCGAGGCAGACTTTTTTTGTAATGAAAGACATCTTTAATTATTGACTGGTGCCCTGAAGCAGAGTGGTTAAAGACCCTTGAATTTATTTGGTCTTCTATAGGCTTCCTGGGAGAAGAGAATGGATCTATGGATGTGGCATCCTGGTGAGATGAAAGTCTAATTATCGCTCAAGAAAACGAGTGGAAAGGCTTTTTAATTAGGGCCCAACCGAATCCATGCACTGAGAATTTCTACATTGTGATGGATGGTGTGTGCATCTCCTTAGTGACAGTAGACAGAATAATAATCTGACTAAGGGGATTGAACCGTGTAAAGCGGGGTGGTCAGAGAAAAAAATAAGGGGAGGAAAAAAAAAATGGGAGTTTGAAGGGGAAACTGAAGGGGTATTCTAGGGTATATAGAGGTTGTGGTAAGACTAAGGGAGGTGTGTGTGTGTGTGAGGCCTAATTGCAAGTTTCATGAGGCAGACGGCAGTGAAAAAAAGAGGGCTAAGATTTGGAGAGAGTGATTAGAAAGAGAGAAGTAAATAAGACTGATGTGTAAGAAAAAATTACAGAGAAATAGGGAGCAACAGAGCCCCAAGCAGTAGCCATGATTGGTCCCGTTCCTAGCGCACAGCCGATTGGTTAGCCTTCTCCACACTCTCTTCTCCTTGGCTCTTACCTCCCCTCTCATCTCAGCAGGGGGTCCCACAGTCGCCAAGCCCCTTAATGCTCCCCTCCACTCTTCAGCTGCGTGGCTGGCATACAGAGTACATAATCACTCTATAATCATAATCAATGTATTTGCATATGATGAGAGGAGTATTCTAGTTGCTGATTATAAACAGTTTGATCTATTTTTTTTCTTTTAACAGTTCAATAAGAAACAATAGTGGCATACTGTTTATGAAACATGCAATAACAGCCTCGCAAGTAAACTAAACCAGGTAAAGAGAGCCCATGATAACGTGATTATGTCTGTGCTAACTCGATTATAGGCTTGACAGAGAGAATGCTCTGGGTACGTTAGCTGTGCCTCAGAATTTGAATGGTTTTGGAATACAGCCTCCCTTTTATGTATTTAAAGCACCACAGAAAAAAAAACTGTGGTATTCATTTATTCAAAAATAAACATGCTGTTTGGTTGCAGGTTCACTGTCAAAACTAGCAGCACATTGATTCCTATTCCGTTGGTTGTGAGAGTCTCCATAATTGCCCTCTTCTTTTTCCTCTTCATCTCACTCATTAAAACTACTTAATAACCTCAACACAACCCCTCACCTGTACAGCAGCAGGGAATCATCTTGCTTGATAGATAATTGATTGAATAGATGAGCCATCCTGATACTTCAGGGACACAGCTGTCGTGTTAACCTAGGTGCCATATCTTATTATTAACACACATGGTTGTGTTAGCATATTTTCTATCATTGTCGAAGGTGGTAAACAAATATACAGGTGCCAACAGAGCTGACATTCTGAAAAAGGCCAAACTGTTCCTAAGTATAATGTCAGGATTTGGATTAACAACCACCTAAATATCTGCTGTTTGGATGAGACTGAATGGGAGTCAAGTACTTCCTCTTCTCTGCGTGCATCAATGCAAAAAATAAAAAAATTGTACAGGTGGTTCACCTGTTTTAGCATCCTACTGTCAGCCAAAAAGTCCTTCAAATCATGCAACACTTGGTTGCAGTTTGGTTAGGTTTAGGCACAAAAATGACTTAGTTCATTTTAGAAAAATATTTTGTTTTGGATTCAAATCATATGTTATATGTATATCATCTGTATCTGTCATATGCCTTCTCTATTTTGGCATCTTTAAAAAAAAGATCTGTGATGTTGTATTATGTTTTTCAACCTCCGAGATGAATTTCTCATTGTTCGTGGTGTTGTAAAGGATAAACAAACATGATTGGGGGGGGGGGTTTGGTAAATTGACTGGATAGTTTTGCTGTTCACTTCCTGCCCGGCTGTCAGAACGCCACATGGTTTGCGTGAAAATAGACTTGCTGCATATCTTTAGTGGAGCCGAGAGCCTCTTCTCGCACGTTTTTGGGACGCACGGTGACGCGGCTGGTGGGATATCAAGCATTGACTTGAATGGCAGCGATTGCTCGTGGGGGACACGGCGCCTCCAGATTGCAGCGCAGACACGCTCGGTAGAAAATAGGGGTTATACTTCTGTTGTAATTGCAACAAACATCTTATGTTAGCGTATTTGGGGATGGGCAGTATCCTGAAAGCTGACTGGGTAGCATTTAGCGCAGTAGCTGTGTAGTTTAGGGTTGGGACTCTTGAGGAAATGGGAGGGCAGTTGGGTTCTCAAGGTCCGAGGATGATCAATGGAACATGATACCTCATGTTTTCTAAAAGTGAGATTTTTTATCATGTCTATCATGTCTTTTTTTTTCAACTAATGAACATTGTTCAACCTAAAGGCTTCCTTTGATAAGAAGAAAGAAAAAAGGAATCACTTTACATCCTACATACAGTACATCACACCTAGAGGCCCGAAACACACACACATGCACACACAGCACAAGAGCTTGCCACATAATCAGCACTCCAAGTAGTTGGGGTTTGGTGCTTTGACACTTGGCGGTGCCCAGGAGTTTAACTGTCTCCTCACCAGTTACCAATCCACACTACATACTTTTGGTCTGGTCTGGTCTTGGTTTAATAGATGTCAGGGGATCTTTTATTTATTCACTCTACGCCTGAAACAGCCGATGGTTTCAAAGACTACAGCTGACTCTGAAAATGACTTGGAAGAAAGCCTAACTATAGAGACAGACGGGGAGGTTGTTACCTCTACGGTTTCCTTTACATCCTAATCACAACGCATTCACTCTGCTCTCTAATTCCCTGGTGTGGACTCAGTGACCTGCGTATAGCTGTACTACTCCTAGGAACTCTTGTGAAGATGGATTAGTAGGATTCAGTCCGTCACGACTTCTTTTGATGAGGACGTTTCTTTGACTATAAAAAGAAACTGAGCCTATATTATTCTGACTCTAGTCTGTATCAGTAAAATATAACAAAGATATGGGTAACTCAATTCATTTCATCACGAACAAAGTAAAACTTTTGTCTTTTTTTATGCATTTATTCATTTAGATTCCCTGAGCATTAGCATATCCCTAAACAAAGCATTTGACCCCTCTGCTGTTTAACGTGATTGTGCAGTAGCACGTGCACTTAGATGGGGGTTTTCAGCCTGTGTACTTTCAAATCCAAAACGAGCCTTGTGAGCCTTGGTGTACAGTATTTAAAGAGTTCCTTTGCAGAAACAGATTAAAGCATTCTTAAAATTAATAAAGCAACATCATTCTATTTTCTGGATTAACACGTTAAATTAGGTTTTATTTTTGCCATATCCATCTGTAAATGGAATGGTCTTTACAACTACTCAAAGCACTTTAACATAGTACAGGAACCATACGCCGTTCAAACACATGCTCATTCGATAAACATTTACACACCAGTGGCGCAGCAATTTGGGGTTCAGTGCCTTGCCCAAGGACACTTTGACATAGGACTGCAGGGATTGAACCAACAACCTTCCAATGTTGTATGTCAGTATGTTAGAGTGCCATCTGTCTATGTGACAAATAGACGGAAAAAACAAAGAACAGTGCTTGGTAGAGTCTTAAAGTTCCCCCCTTTACAGCCAAAGCTGGTACTTTTTTGAGCTACTGGGTATTTCTTTTCACAACATGCTGTAACTCCACAACACATGAGAGGAAAATATTGAAATTTTAATACATTTATCACTTTTTTAAATTGCAGTGCATGCAAAACATACTGTATGATAAGCGTATACAGTATGATTTGGATTTTTGGAATTGATTGCCATCAATAGCCAAGTGAAATGCACAAACGTATTGGCTGGGCAATCACATGGTTCACTGGCGTTGAACAGTCAAATTCTGTTAACGGTGTGGTCAGGATGTTCTCTATTCATCTGCCTTCAAAGGCTTGAAGACCAGTGTCTGTTATCTGTCCAGCACATTCCTCTAGGAGGCTATTCCGCATATGGACAGCAGTTTGGATTAAGCCTTTGTCCGAAGAGTGTGCTCTTGAGTGGAAGTGGAGATACGGTGGTCTGGTGTGGCGAGTGGTGCAACACCTGACATATGGGGGTGGCATAGGGGCAGGGATGAGTGGGCAGCTTGTACAAGACGGCAAAACCTGACGTCTATGTCTACAGCTGGGGATTGCTAATTGAGAACAGGCAGGAGACCTGGTCCACTCCAATTTCCAAAGCCGTGGTCTGGCCAAGATGAGCAGCCCTCATCCATCTCAGTGTGAGACATACTCCATGACAGTTTGGACCTGTGCTTTATGGATTTTGACATGGCTTTTGATGTTCAATTTAGTAGCTGCTCCCCTCAAAGCTCGTTCTTTTTTGACCGGCCCTGATGGAACTGAAACAAGCCAACTTTACATGGAAAAATCCACACCATGCTATAAAACATTTAATACTAAGTTCAGGTTAAAGCAGTGATCATACAGGAAATAACAGTTTTCCTGCTCAAATGCAAGGTGCATGTTTGAGGGTGGCTGATAATAGAGACAGCTCATTAGGTATACAAGGAGCATTGAAGTGAGCTATGCACGTCTGGTTGCCAAGCAACTAAATGGGGGGAAATAGTGTTGAAATAAAAGTAGGCAAGATAAACTATAGTTCTTTGCTTGCATTTACTTGAAAGGGAGATTGAAGCGCTGGTTGCACACATGGCTAATATAATTCATAAGGTAATGTGTATTGCCATCTAGGTCATTGACAGAAATATCCACTAACTCAAATGTAAATTAACTAAGCTTAATTAAATACACTTAGGTGCATTGGCGGGTGGATATTTAGATTACTTAAATAAGTGGAAGAAACAACTAAACAATGTTAAAGTACTGTTTAAAGTAGAAGTCCTGCATTCAAAATGTTATAGATGTAAAAGTACGGAGTAGCAAAATGTACTTTATTATCAAAAGTAGGCATATGGTTAGAATGGCTCCTCTCAGAGTGTAAGGATAATTTTACTACTAATTATACTATTTGGTACATGGTAATATTTTCTACAATCATATATACTCAGCAAAAAAAGAAATCCTGTCACTTTTTTTAACTGCTTTTATATTTTAAGCAAACTTAACAAAGGCAATTATTTGCATGAACATTAAAAGATTTAACAACTAAGACATGAACTGAAACATTTTAATAGATATGTGACTAACAGAAAATGGAATAGTCCTTGAACAGTGGGGGGGGGGGGGGGGGGGGGGGGGGGGGGCATGTGACTGCTCCAGAATGGCCAGTTTTTGCGGCTGTTTTTGCCATCCTGTACCTGTCCTGCAGATGTGATATTCGGATGTAACGATCCTATGCAGGTGTTGTTACACGTGGTTTGCCACTGTGAGGACGATCAGCTGTGCTTCCGTTGTCCCTGTAGCGCTGGCGTCTCACAGTACGGGGAGGCAACATTTGCTGTCATCATGCCTTCTTGCACCATGCCTAAGGCACGTTCATGCAGAAAGGTCTCTTTACTGTCCTAATTTTCTCATAACTGTAACCTTAACAGTCTACCGCCCTTAAAGCTACATTGTGTAACATTTGTATTGTTCATTTTTAAAATCTGTGTTGCCCATTCACAAACCTGTCCTTTTTTATGTATATTGACCACCAACATCAATTTTATGTATTCCTATCGGCTTGAAATTTTACATTTGCGCTTGCATGAACTAGGGTAGACTTTCCGTAGTCATGCGCCATCTTGAAATACGTTAG
>NC_045742.1:8066604-8067673 GCF_008692095.1 Etheostoma spectabile
ACACACAGGCTATACTGCTCCGCCTTTCGAAACACGGAGGACCACATGTATTCAAAATCCAAATTTCAGGAACAAGATTCTTTTTCGTCGCCCAGAAAAAGAAAAGGGATATTGAAGAGTGAAAGAAAGAGTGAACATTGGAGCTGCTTTGGACGCACACACCAAATCCCAACTAGTTAATTTTCCGCACCACTCTCTGACATGCACTCCAACAACCACGGCTGATAGACGGCCTTTTGTAAACTTTCATTTTTTGTAGCGTTACGGCTACCGTAGCTGCAATACGTACTTTCAACTGCGTGGCAAGAGAGAGTTGATTGCGATATATGATCTCAACGCTAGATGTGAGAAATTCTTACACAATGTAGTTTTAGGCTGTTCTTGTCTTTTTGACCGTTCAACGGGTGCAAATTCATTAATTGTTTATGGTTCATTAAATAAGCATGGAAAACATTGTTCACACCCTTTACATTGAAGATCTCTAAAGTTATTTAGATTTTTACAAAAGTATCTTTAAAATACAGTGTCCTGAAAAAGGGGCATTTCTTTTTTTTTGCTGAAAATAGTTAGAGAATAGTGTGAAAAATGTAACTAGTCCATCTGCAAAGTACTGGAGTAAAAGAATGAACTAGTACTTTAGATTTAAAAATGTATAGAAGAAAGCAAACAGCGGCTTTTCAGCAAGAATATCTGCTGTTCTGCTGATAGACACACACAACACACACACACACACACACACACACACACACACACACCAGCATCGATCATCAGAGGCTACAATGAGTGCAGTTGAAAATAGATGAACCCAAACTCCCACCGTTTAAGACATGGCTTGGTGAGTATGGCATATCTTGGGTATCATGTTCTGAATGCCGGACCAAAAGAGTCAACCATTTCACGGCCTATTTCTCTCTCTCCTACAACAAAATGGTGACATTTTGCTTTGTCAGTGTGCCACCACTCATAGCTTAGTAGGCCTCCTGACAAATTAACCCACACCCTGAGAGTCACTCAGCCTTGTGACTGCCATAAATTTATCATGAGAAATGTCAGTCAGTCGAGCAACAGA